>NW_027187330.1:12112446-12123318 GCF_028583685.1 Petaurus breviceps papuanus
ACACACACACACACACACACACACACACACACACACACACACACACATACACACCAGCTATTTATAGGATAAATAGGAAATAATTAACAGGGGAAAGGTATCAGAATTAAAAGACATACTTAAAACGTTTCCTGTAAAAGATGAGATTTTGATTGTGTCTTAAAAGGAAGCCAGGCAAGGCAGAAAGCAGAAATGAGAAGAAAGAACATTCCACCCATGGGAAGAAGTCAAAGCAAATGCCTAGAGCCCAGAGATGGTGCCTCTTTTTCATGTAACAACAAAGAGATTAGTGTCACTGGATAAAATTAGGAGTTGGGGCTATGTTATAAAAGGACTTTGAATACCAAAAAGGATTTTAATGTGATCCTGGAGGTAAGAGGGAACCACTGGATTTATTAAATGGGATGGGGAAGAGGTGAGATGACCAGCCTCGGGAAAAGTACATCAGTGGATGAATGGAGGATTAATTGGCGTAAGGAGAGAAAGTATATTTGAGAGATGGAAGGTGAGATCCACAGGGCTTGGCAAAAGGTTGGACACAGGGGTGAAAGATAGCAATGAGTCTAGAATGACATCTAGATTGCAAACCTTGGAAGATAGCATTGCCTCCTAAAGTAATAGGGGAAGAAGGAGGGAGACAGGGTTTAAAGGGAAAGATAATGAGTTTTGTCCCTTTGAACACCATAGCTATGATTCCATGACCCTATTATTTTCCTAAGCAGGCTGAAAGTGCGTGACAAAGCATTTCTGAAAGTTGATTCTAAAAGATTTATGTAAATTAATAGAAACAGATGGACAGTTTAGTCTCTTCTCAAATCTTTGGTTGATTAATTCTTAGCTTAAAAATTTCCAGAAATACTAATGGGAACAGATGATGAAACATATTTCCCTTGTGGCACATGCTGATTGACACAGTGGCTGCTTTGGTTGGCTTTCTTTCTGTGAAAAGGTAAGGGTCAATGATAGATGTAGAGCAATGGAAAATGAATATGAAATTAAAAAAAATAAAACTTGTTGCACAAGGTCGTTTATTGTTTTTAAGTATGTTTTTAAAGAATTAGATTTAGGGTTAGGTTACTCAACAGAAACCCAACAGAGACAGAGATACATTATCTTCTAGTAGAAAATATCTATCATTTTGACAGTTTTTGGAAGACATTGTAGTAACCTCCAAAGATCCCCCCTCCCCCCAGGGTGAATTTGTATTTTCAAAATCATACAAAGTATCCTGACTTACCTTTAGTGAGAAGAAAAATGAACTGAGGTTTCAATTTTGATACTTTAGTTTGCATAAAAATTTTTTCATGATTATGTCAGTATGATTTTGGGTGAAAAATGAGTAAAATTAAATGCTTCTATTTCTATTAAGAGATGTTTATATCATCACATGGTAAGTTCTGCAAAGTGAACTTTGCTATAGATCCTAGGACAAATACTTTCTGTATTTAGAACTAAATTTTTTAAAGGTGTTAATTCCTTTAAAACAAATTCAAATGAATTTAAACAATAAAGAGGAAGTGAATACCTCATTGGGACCCCAATCAGTTTTACATTAAAAACTTGAGATCAAAATCAGAATTATTTTTATAGATGATGGGCAGTTTCACACTAACAATTTTCTAAATTGCCTAATAATTTTAGGTAGCCTAATTACAAGAATCCTGCTTGGGTATTATCCTTTCTTTGCTTCCATCTGAATACAAATTAAGGACAATCATTCTAGTTAAGCTTGAAAGTAGATGATTAAATTATAATGATATGATATAGCTATATAAAACTAAGATAACAGGTTAGTGATTCAAATACATACATACTTACATACATTTATATATATGTATATATATACACATATATATCTATACATACCTATTCTCTTAGTAATAACATATGCAATGGTTTGGGGGAATAGTTCAAGGCAGAATATGCTTTCTGGTTAAGAATAGCCAACTTTATAAAACCAAATTCATGAATGATGAATTTGTCCCCTCAGCACCTCAAACTCCTATATGTAAAATCTTACTCCTCTTCATCTAGAATACAGTTCCTCCTTTCTTGATCTCCCCTCATTTGCTAATGGCAGTACCATTTTCCCAGTCACCCAGATTAAAAACTAAACAAACACACCTCCAAGTCACTTCTGACTTCTCCCTCTTCCTCACCTCCCCATATTTAATGGACAGCCTGCCAAGTGCTGTTGAGTCTACATTTGAAATTTCTTTCCCTTCTCTCCCTTTGTTCCTCCATTGCCCTTAAGCTGTCTCCACCCTAATTCTTGCTCTTCTTAGCTCAGTCTTGGACTGTTATCATAAACTGCCAATTGATATTCCAAAATCACACCCATTGCTTCCTTCTTCCTTCTTTGTCTTGTTGTTGTTTTTGTCCTTAGTTTTTGAAGAGGGCCATGATATCAGAGAATGATGACATGAGATGTAGCTGACTTGGATTTGAGGGATGTGCAAGGTCACCAGCCTCACTTTCTCCTCCAAAGCCATCTGGTTCCAGTGGTCTGAAATTCATCCAGGATGAGTGGAGAATCTCGCCCAGAATGCAATGGAAGACCCAGGTCCTTTTAGGCTAAGGTCATTTCAGTTTCTCACTTTGAGTGAGGTAATTCAATTCAGTGAATTTATCTTTAAGAAATGAGTCAAGGAATGGTACTTTTAATAAAAAAGAAAAAGAATCAAACTGGGAAGGGAAGACCCTCAGTGTTGCTGGTAAAAAGAGAAAAGTTACTATTTACTATATTACATTCCCCTCTTCACCCTCTTCCTTCCTTCCTTACCTTCGACAAATGAGAATAGTAGTATGGGAAAAAGTACCAGATTTGATGTCAGAGAACCTGGGTTCAAATCTTATCTCTGCTACCTACTGTCTGTGTGAACCTTGTTAATAAACACATTCTCTAAACCTTTGTTGGCTCAACTGTAAAAATGAGCTGGCTGGAGCATGTGCTCTCTAAGGTCTTCTTAGCATGGATAGGGAAGGTGGAAGGGAGAAGGGAATATGTGTTTGTATAGTACCTACCATATGCCTGACCCTCTACTAAGTACTTCACAAATATTATCTCATTTGATCCTCATAACCTTTCAAGGTAAGTACTATTATTATTTTTATTTTATAGTTGAGGAAACTGAGGAAAACAGGCGATAAATGATTTAGCTAGGATCACACAGCTAATAAAGGTCTGAGGCCAGATTTTAACTCAGGGCTTCCTAACTCCAGAAACAATCCACTGGGTCACCAATGTGCCTGGTAAGCAATGCATGGTACATGGTAACTATAACCTTTCCTAAAGAGGGAATGGACATGTCCTTCCTGCACCAACCAATAGCATTGCAATTTTCTGGCCTTCTCTTTGTAATGGCAAACAAAGAAGTACTTAGCACCTTGTTTCAGTTATTCAATTATTTAGTACCTTGTTTCAGTTGAAGATTCTTTTGAGGCCTGCTCATGATTTTATCAAGTCTTCCTTAAGAAAGAGAACTTGTGAAACACACAATAGGAAGGACTTGCCAAAGACAGGGACAGGGAGGAGCTTATGGCCATATATAAGGAGAAGCCCAAGCTGGGAAAGAACCGAATTGAGAAGAGGAACTTTGTAGTTGTTAGGCACTCTGTCTGTTTTGTTTGTGTTGATTTTTATTTGTGATACTTTTTACAGAAGACTTGGGACCTTACTGGAAATCCTGAAAGAGGATTTTCTTGTTCTCTGTTTACAGAAGTGGTGGATGAAGGTTTCAGAAGTCCTGGGACTGTACTGATGATGTATGTTGAGTTCTCAGACCTTGTTAGTGGGTTTGTGTTGATGTCACAGGAAGATAGTGAATTGATGATGGTGCTAGCGATATGTATAAACGTTACTGTGGCTCTGTTAAGCTCTGACTTCCCAGAAATAGAAACTGCGAAGGACTTGAAGTGGACTAGACACTGTGAGCTTCAATATGGAACTGGACAAGGAACTGGATAAGGACCTGAGAGCTGCCTACCTGTGAGTCCAGGTAGATTCAGGTAGATTAGGTAGATTCAGGAAGGAGCTGGACCCATGGAAGAGGAACCATGGAACTGGGGAACCAGCCTCAAGTCAAGATGAAAAGACATCTCCTTGGATACTTAATGCTGACTGAGCATATTATGATGTTCTATGGCCTTGGGGTAGGAGAACTTTGTACTCTGTACCTTGAACCTCTTTTTTTTTGGTCTTTATTAATTTGTTTGTTTACTTTTAGTTTATAAGATTCAGTTCCACAATCCCTTGAGTTTCAAATTTTCTCCCCCTCCCACTTACCCCCTACCCATGGCAGCATGCAATCAAGTACAGGATCTGCAAATACTTTCACATCAGATATTAGTTACATTAGAAAGAAGGATTATAACTGATGGAATGAAGAATGGGAAAGAGGAAACAAAACCAAACAAGAAAAAGAAAGAGAGCAGGTAGTTTGCTTCAATCTGCATTCAAACTCTATATTTCTTCCTCTGAATGTAGAAAACTCTTTCCATCATGGGTGTTTAGTAATTGTCTTATGACCTTGCATTGCTGAGAAGAGCCCAGTCTATCAAAATTGGTTGGCCCATATACATTGTATCTGTAATTGTGTACAAATTTCTCCTGGTTCTGCTCTTCTCAACATCAGTTTGTATAAGTCTCTCCAAGTAAATATGAAGTCCATCTACTCCTCATTTCTTATAGCATAATAGTATTTAATTACATTCATATACCACAACTTGTTTAGCCATTCCCCGATTGATGGGCATCCCCTTAATTTCCAATTCTTTGCCACCACAAAAAGAGGTGCTATAAATATTTTTTTGTACATATGAGTCTTCCTCCCCCTTTTATGATCTCTTTGGGATACAACCTTGGAAGTGGTATTTCTGGGTACAAGGGTATGCACTTATTTATAGCCCTTTGGGCATAGTTCCAAATTGCTCTCCAGAATGGTTGAATCAGTTCACAACTCCACCAGCAATGCATTAGTGTTCCAATTTGTCCACATCCTCACCAGAATTTATAATTTTCCTGTTTTGTCATCTTAGCCGATCTGAATGTTGAGACATGGTACCTTGTACCTCTTAAGGATGATTGAAAACTAATCTTCCATCAAGAAGAAATAAGACTTTTTGACAGAGAGTAAGACAATGTGACATAGGGATGGAGAACTTTGACCTTTTTACTTTGTGTCCCTTAAGGAGGCTTGCTCCTTAGGGATGACTGAGTTAAGGACTTACTGAATGGTATCTTTTGTTTAAAACTATGTGGCCACTTTAGTGATAAGTTGTCATGTTATTACATTATAAATGGTATACTTTGGTTTCTGTTAATGTTTTGCTTTAGTTTATTGCTGAATAAATACAGTGTTCACTATACTAGAACCTTAAAGCTACTCATGGCAGCAGAATTCTGGAAAGCTGCTCATGCTTGGCTCTACATTCTTCTTCATTCTTTTTGTCAATAATTCTATAAATTTCTCTTCTCTCTCACCAACTAGTATATGACAAAAATAACAACAATTAACAATTTTATAGTGCTTTAAAGTTTGCAAAGCCCATTACATGTTCACTAATTTGATCCTCACACCATTTCTGTGAGATATGTGCTGCCATTATGTTCCTTTTACAGATGAGGAAATAGAGAGTCAGAGAAGTTAAGTAACTTGCTCATGGACACAGAGCTATAAAAGTCTGGTTTGGAACTCAAGTCTTCTTGATTCTGTGCCCAGTGCTTTATGCTCTATACAAACTAAGTGGCAATAATTTCAATGACCCAATGATTCTTTCCTTCTTTCTCTCCTTCCTTTCTTCCTTCTCACTTTGCTCCCTCCCTTCTTCCTTCTCCTCCCTCCTCTCTTACCTCCATCCCTCTCTTTCCTCTTTCCTTTCCTTCCCTGTCCCTTCCAAGAAGGTTAGGGTTTAACACCAATTCCTCTATGCTGTAGCCTTATCCTACTTCCTTCAATACCCACAGTCTTATTTCCCAAATCCCTGAAATTTCTTATTCATTTTTTCATAAAATGATAGATATAGAAATCAATGAAACCTTAAACATCAACTAACCTAGCCTCTTCACTTTATAATTAAGGAACCTGAGGCCCAGAGAGGTAAAGAGATCTGTCCAAGGTCATACATGGGACAAGTGGCCAAACCAGAATTGGAACTGAGGCCCTTAGACTCCAAATCAAGCACTCCTTTTACCTCCTCATATTTCCTACTTCTGACTCCAAACTTACCTAGTTGGTTCAATGGCCAATCCTTAAAACTGATTCATCTAGTGAAGTAATCAATATTGTGCTAAATTGAGAAGGTTCTTCAACAAATGATAAAATATACTTCCTTTCCCTTGTTAGAAAGATTGGGGGGCAAAGGAATCAGCTGCAGAAAGTTGCATTTATTATTATTTATGGTGCTTTTTCCTCTACTCAGTTATATTTAAGTGCTTATCTTTGTTTTTAGGGAGGTTTACATGGGGGAGAAGAGTATATCAGAAAATTTTAGTGATTAAAAAAATCGACACCAATAAAAACTCTTTTTTAAAGTATTGACAGAGTTGAAATAGGCACATTTTAGTCCAATCATATGGAGAGCAGACCCATACCTTTGTGGTCTTGCTTATAAATGAGACCTATATAAAAGATACACACACACAAATACATATTTAAATATGTTTGTAGGTATATATGTACATATACATAAATATAAATTATTTTTTAAAAATGCTACAGAGGACATTTTCATTTTCCTGACATCACTTGAAATCAATGTGACTACCCTTTTTCTTTTCCTACATTTCCCATTTCATTTCCTATTTTGTTCTCCCATACATATTCCTCCACTTCCTCTTTACAGGTGAGGGCATTACCATCCTTCCAAGCATCCAGGTTTTATTCCTTGTTATCTTCTTTGCCTATCTTTCTCTCAATCCGATACCACATTTTGTAGATTCTAATTTCTTAGCACATCTCACTTCCTCTGATTTATGTCCATTCACAAAGGTCTTTACTCTAGATAAAGCCAACGACCCCCTCACCTAAACTATTGCCTGAGAACTAGCCCTCCCTGTCTCTAATATCTTCCATTAACAATGCAACCTCCATGCTTAAAACCCAATGCAACCTCCGCTTAAAAGCCAGATCGGACATTTTATCCTGCTAATAAAAAAAAAAAAATTCCAGTATCTCCCTATTGCACTTTGATCAAATATAGGGATTGTATATCCCTCCACATTTTTGCTACTGCCTACTTTTCCAGGATTATTTCATATTACTCCCCTCAAACACTATTTTGTTATCAAACTAACTTCCTAGCTTTTCTTCAGGAATTTTTTCAGGAAGGTTTCTTCTTCTTTTTGGAGTCCATTCATCTCCTTTTTATGAATTCTCTCTTCACCCCCAATCCCTAATCTAGAGTTTCCTTTAAAGAACCAGATGGAATCTCCCACAGAAAGGTTCACCTGATCCCCTCCAGCCTCTCCTCATTCTTTCCTTCTAGTTGTTAACTTTTGACTTCCTTCAGGAATCATTTTGCATATACTTGGTCTTACACATTGTGCTCTCACCTCCTATACCCTCCCCAGGAGAATGTAAGCTCTTTGAGGACATAATTTGTTTAACTTTTATTTTTTTTTGTTCCCTTCCCAGAGTTTGGCAAAAAGCAGTTTCTTAACAAGTGTTTCTTTAATTGAATTGAATTATTCAGTATTTATCTTCTAAACATCTGATTTGGAGGCAACTGGAAGAATGGAAAATCAGGGGGAGTAAGTCAACACTACAGTCTCTTTCAGTATTTGAAAGAACTTTAATTAAATATCTGAATGTTTTCTGCCAAGTATTTTCATCAATTTCATCAAGCTTGTTTTACTTAGAGAATGATCAATAAAAACATGACAGTTTGATTTGATAAAGACAGATAATGTGAAGAAGGTCATGTCTTTGACATAGCTAAGGAAACTAAGTGGAAAAAAATGACACAAAAACACAATTGTAAAGCATATTTTGCTGCAATTAGCAATCATAAGATCACAGATTTAGAACAGGAAAGGGCTGTGATGTCATCAAGTTTAACTAGTTCATTTTAGAAATAAGGAAACTGAGAGATAAAAGAATAAATGAGTTGCCCAGACTTAGATGGCTAATGAGATTCTGTGACAGGATTTCAAATCAGGTCTTCCTTACTGCAATAACAGGGTTTTATTTACTATAGCCCCTAACTGCCTCACTTGAATTCGACCTTTAATATTATTAATAACAATCACTCATTCCTATCAAACTTCTATATAAATATGTTGATTGTATTATACAATGGAGTCTATAACAAAATGTTGACTTTAAAAAAAGTATTTCTAAAGATAGGTACAATAGTATGGCCAATATTCTTTGAAAAATTTGAACAGTGCTACATTTTCCCTGTTTGCATTGGATATGAAAGTTATCAAGGCCCTTAAATATTGTAAGATTCTACATTTGGAAGAGTCAGAAGGCTCAGGTGTCATCTACTCTAATCTGTTCATTTGACATATGAGGACACTGAGACTTATAAAGCTAAATCATTTGCAAAAGTTCATAGAGACAATCAGTGTCAAGGCCAGCATTCAGACTCAGGTTTCACATTTCCAAAGGCAGAGTTCTTTTTATGATTCCCTGTTGCCTCAGTCCTGTAAACAATTGTACTGGCAGCATGACTTTGCTCTTTAGTGTCTAACACTAGTTTCTGCTTTAAGACTCTGAGTGAGGAGGAAGACACCATTGGGTTGGTTCATTTTAATAAATTTATTCTATTTTGTGACACTTTTAATTGTTTGTTTAACTCAACAAGAATGTATTAAGCACTTTATAGGCAGGGCAATATGCTAGGTGCCAGAATGTCAAAGATGAACTCTACCATATCTCTTCCATTAAAGACACTGACATTCTAATACAGGAAGGGCTTGTCATATATCCAATAATGTATCATCCAAAGGATAATAGGAGCAAAGAGAGACCCAGAATCTTCTAGGAAATTTTGAGGAGGAAGGGAACACTTTTAGTTTTATGATAATGGAAGATTTCTTAGAGGAGATAGCAATTGAGCTGAGTTTTAGAGGAAAATAAAATGTTATCGATATTTAAAAATGAGGAGAGACCGCATTCTGATCATGACATCTCCTTGTGCAAATGATAAGCCAAAAAAAGGTAAAAGGTTAAGTTTTTTTTTCTTTTGGTCAAAATACACACTGTTGAAGGCAATGCATAGGCAATATAGATAGGTGGAAGCCATAGTTTTGGAGGACCTTAAATGCTAATCAGACTACTATTATATTTTAAGTACCTACCATGTGCCAGGTACTGTTTTATATGTTGGCAAAGGGTTTGTGTTTCATTCAATGAACAATAGGGAGTTACAGAAATAATTTCAATAAGGGAATGACAAGGGCAGAGTGCTTTAGTAATATTATTTTTCTATTTATGAGAAGGATACACTACAGAGATGAGTGGTAGGATCACCAGCCTAGACCTCAATCTAGACATGACATATAATTTTGGATCTGAGTGTAGTATTAGTATAGAGGACAGGGCAGATACAAATAATTAGATATGGAATTGAGAAGAATATTCAATTTATTAAGTAAAGAATGGTGCTTCATAGGACTCTGAAAAGTGGATGACTCAGGAAGTCAGGGTGTTAACAAACTGAATAGTATGAATATTGATATCAAGAAAACTGCTTGGCAGGACTTGTGGTAAAGAAGATTGCAGGGTATGATGTTTTTTTTTAGCAAGATGGGTGTGTGGTTTGTCTTTCATTCTCTAAAAGGACCACATCAGGAAGATGATGGCATGACTCACATTGACTTTGATTGTAGTGAGGGAGGGCTGTGCAAGATCACCAGCCTCACTTTCTATTCCAGAGTCATCTGGGTCCAATGGGCAGATATCAGTCAGGATGAGTGGAGATGTGCTAGGATGCAGTGGGAGACCTTGACCCTTTTAAGCTAAGGTCTTTCAAGTTCTTACTTTGCATTATATGGAAGGAATGAAGTAAGAACATGGATCTAGAGAGGGTGATATAAATGGTGAAGGAAGGTAGCTAATTTCTTAATTGCCAAATCTAATGTTGATCTTCATCCTTCTTGACTTCATTCAGCTTTTCACATAATCGATCATGGTTTTCTCCCAGATCTTCCCCTTTTTCCAAGTTTTCGTGATAATTGTTCTCCTCCTGTCTATTTAACCATTCCTTCTCAGTTCATTATGACTGCTAACTATGGGTATCGCCCCAGGATTTGTCCTGAGGTCCTATTCTCTTCTCCCTCTATACTATCTCATTTTATAACATTAGTTCTAATAGGTTGAATTACTAATTTCCCAGGTGATTCAAGTACGTATGCATGTGTGCATATATAAACATATTCAAAAATATTCATGTAGATATAGGAACAGCATATTTGTAGAAATATGTTGGCATATAAATTGATATGTGTGTATACACATGTTTACATGCATGTGCACACACGTAGGAATACATACAGATGTCTAAATTCTATGAAAAGTCAAGGGGTCAGGAGATGGAGGAATTTAAGTGACATCAAGAAGACCAGTGTCACTGTAGGAAAGTAAAATAAAAGACCTTTTGAAAGGACAGAGAGAACCAGGCCTGAATGTCAAATGGGGGAATTTATATCTGATCCTTGAATCTATTGAGTAACTGGTGGGGTGAAGCAGTTATGATTGTGTTTTAAGAATATTACTTTGGCCTCTGAATATAAGATGCACTACTACATTTACATCAATTTCTATATGTCTTATCTATCTGTTGATCAATCCATCCATCCATCCATCCTTCCATCTGTCCATCCATCCATCCATCCATCCATCCATCCATCCATCCATCCATCCATCC
>NW_027187330.1:12123328-12128566 GCF_028583685.1 Petaurus breviceps papuanus
TATCTATCTATCTATCTATCTATCTATCTATCTATCTATCTATCTATCTATCTATCATTCTATCTATCATCTATCTATCTATCTACCTACCCACCTCCCTCCCTCCCTCCCTATCAATCTTCAACCCTAATCTCTCAATTTGCTATCACCATATGTTTTTGGACATCCAAAATTGAATATCTGATAAGCATCTCAAACTCAACATGTTGAAAACAGTCACTGTCTTTCCCCCCACATTGTCCTCTGTTTCAATCTTCTTTATATCCATCAAGGGCACTAGCATCCCTCCAGTCACCATGTTCACAACCTAAGTGTCACACTCAATTCCTCTATCACATCCTCTATCCATATACTCAATCCATTGCAATGTCTTGTCATTTCTACCTTCACAACATTTTTCATATATATTGCTTTCTCTCCATTCATATAGCCAGCATCCTGGTGCATGCTCACATGAACTCTTACTGGGAAAACTGCATGAGCTTTCTGGCTGGTCTTACTGCCTCATCTCTCACCATGACAATTTATCTGGTATTTTGGGCCCCAGATTTTCTTTTATAATTATGAATATCTGTGTTCGTTTTCTACTCACATCCTCAGTTCACATCATGAAAAGTCACATATCTAACTATAGCCTACTTAATTGGGACATAAACTATCTTCTCTTAATAGCCGCTGAATATTCCTTAACATTATTTTCAAGTAATTAAATAAAATTTTGTTAATTTTCTATCAAGATATAAAAGGATAATTTCCCAAAATGTTAAGTCACAAAATCAGATTTCAGAACCTGAAAGGATGAGAATGAGGATGGCACAATTGGAAATTATGCTGAGTGTGGAGTCAGAGACTGGGTTTCAATGGTGACTCTCCCTCTAACTACCTGGGTTGCAATGTGCAATTCATTAAACTTGTTTAGTCCTTAGTTTGTTCATCTGCAAATTAGATCAAATGACCTCTGAATAACTTTAAGTTTTCAAATCTATTATCCTATGACCCTAAACCTTATTTTATAGGATAGGAATATTTTTGCTTGACTCTTTGGAAAAAGCAGGGCACATCTTGTTACATCTCATCTCTCAGTGGTATTCAATATTCAATACCTTCAGTAGGCTTATTAAAGCTTGAAGATAATTTGTATTGCCTATCTTAATAGTAAAGGGAAAGGATGTGGAGGTAACGCTTGTTCTCATACCTTCTTGCCATTTGGACAAAATGCATGTGTTTCATTTATAGAATTAGAACCAAGTAGCTTAATGTATCTGTTGAAGGTCATTCAAATGGAACTGTTGTAGAGGAAGGACCAGAACTCAAATATATATATATGGGCTCATTGGTTAACAATTTCTAAATTGATCAATTTTTTGATTAGTCCAAAACACAACTCAATACAAAACATTGAATTAACAAGGAAAACTTTCAGTGTATTAAATAAGTTTTTCTATATATGGATGAATTGTAATTTATTTGAACATTCTCAACATCAAAGGGAAAGAAAAAAAAAAGATGTTGAAATATAAAATCAGTAATAAGTATTAGAGCTTCTACTATTCTGAAAAGCACCAAGGGTTAGTAAAGGAGTAGAGAGAAGATAAAAATGTATGTAGAATATATATTTTTTGAATGTAGGGAAGGAGATGACGATTTTCAGGATATCATCTGGAGGGGAAAAATGAATATAGAAGATAAGCCCAAAATAGCAATTTAGACTCTGAAACACAAAGGATACGGAATTAATTTAATACTGAAAGGGTTCTAAAGAAGAAAAATATAGAAATCACTGATTATACATAGAAAAATGATGCTTGCCCTTGTATAAAATTGGCCCAAACTCTAGTCAATACATTAGAATTGTCCTAAAGATCATGAGAATTTCAGTGTGTACTTTGAATAGTCATTGATTTCAAGTTTGCATATCATTATTGGACACACGATTATGTCTCATAAGAAAAGCTTTCCTTATTCTTTATTTGTATTTTGTCCCCATTTGCCTTTCCTGATAATGCTACCTGAGACATAAATATTCCAAATGAGCAAAAGAGAGAGATTTGCAGTTCACCTTCAATTATCCTCAAACTCAACTGTTTGAGCATATGATTAAACAATATAATTACTGGCTAAGAAACTCTGGCAGGCTTAAAATATAAATCACGAAACTTCCACAATCTAATTTTGCGAATTTTCATTGCATTCAGGAATTGCTTTAACTCTCTGATAGATCTGCCAAAACTAGTGCTATTATGACCTTTCCCCAAACAAAAACAGCAACAGAAACAATAATGTGTGTGCATGCATGGACACAGACACAAAGACACACACACACACACACACACACGAGCATTTGGGGAATGTTAAACTCGGTGTGCTAGAAAGCAAAGGAAGATAATGCAAATCTACTTTAAATATGAGTTAATTGAATGATAATGTCTGTACTAGGTAAGCCTGAAATATTTCAAACTTGCTTTCAACAGATGATCGAAAATTTGAGAAGAGAGATCACAAAAGTGAGAACACTTTCCTAAGCAGCCTCAACACTACACCCAAAAAGTCAAATACAAATAAATTAGTATGCATGCAAAAATCATGTAATAAGATGTTATCTTCATTTAAGCTAGAAACAATAATTCTAAGATCAATCCCTATTCTTCTAAATAAAGTCTATGCCTTGAAAGAAGTTTCTGTTGTCAAGAGGCAGAAGTTAAGAGGAAATACATTCCAAACAGGGACAACCTATGCAAAAGAACATGTTTCTAAGATGGAGAGAAACATGTTTTCACAACATATTCTAAGGAAAACATATGTTCTGAGAATGTTTGCCAAGTCATCCATCAAAACCCAATTTAATAGTCACTGAATAATGACTTTTAAGCAAGACTGCAGATGAAGTCAGTTTTAGCACTAAGCAATGTTAAATGTAGATGTAAATATCTTTGTTTTCAGTGAAAATCAACTTAGAAGGAAGATTAAGAAGGGCTAAATAGGATCTAATGCCTTTGTTTTTCTCACATAGAAATATGTAAAAATGCCCCAGTGATAAGAGATCAGATGATGTAGAGACCCTAGGATCAGTAACTTCAGACACTTCATCAGTTTGGTAACTAAGGGCATATACACAGAATATTGGTCATTTATGGTAGCATGACACCTGGCTGACAATTGGCAAGGATGATGATCACAGTTTCAATGATCTCTGGGTTCTATCTCTCATATTTTGGAGTTTGGGGAAAGAGGTATATATTGGGCTGACCAAATCAATCCAACAAGCATTTATAAAGCACTTTATGTAGTTAAAAAAAAAAAAAACTGGCTTAGTACCAAGGTAACCTGGGTTTAAAGATTGATTCATTCATTTATTATCTTGGGAAATCTCTGGTGTTCAGTTTATCTATATAATGATGTCTTTTAGCTAAAACATCTCTATGTTCCTTTCTTGCTTTAAGAATCTGTGAATTTTGGGGCAGCTAGGTGGCACAGTGAGTGGAGCATCAGCCCTGGAGTCAGGAGGACCCGAGTTCAGATCTGGCCTCAGACACTTAACACACACACACACACACAAACACACACACACACTAGCTACGTGACCTTGGACAAGTCAATCCCAATTGCCCTCCAAAAAAAGGAATTTTTGAATTTCTATGTTGCCTGCCATGTGCCCCATGATGCACATACATAAAGATGAAAAGATACAATTCTGTTTATTCATTTAAATAGATAAATTAAAAGAGATATAGAGAGATAGACTGTCTAGAAGGTAATTGATTGATCAACAGGAAGATGTCCTTGAGGGCATTATCCATAAGTGATGCTTACAATTCTTTTTGATTAATTTCTAACCTTCTGTAGTCTGGCTTCTGAACTCATTATTCAACTGAAATTCACCTCTTTAAAGTTATCAATGATATCCTAGTAGCCAAATTTAATAGTCTTTTAACCATGGTGCAAACTGACCATTCTACAGGCTTTGAAACCATTCATCATCATCTCATTCCAGATATGCATTCCTCCCTACATTTCCATGGCACTGCTATCTACTGGCTCCCTTCCTACCTGTATAACTGCTCCTTGTCATGACCTGTAAATATAGATGTTCCCCTGAGCTCTATCCTTACTTTCTTCTCTTTTTGCTCTCTACTATAGCATTTGGGGAATTCATCAGCTCCTATGTGCTTAATAATCTCTTTATAGATAATTCACAAGTGTGTGTATTTCTCTGCAAAGAGATAACTCGTATATATATACATATATATGTATATATACATACACACACATACACACGAGTTATTTGTTTGTATATATGCACATATAAGTACATATTGCATAAATACATATGTATGTGTGCATATGCATATATGCATATGTATATATGCACACACACCTATCATCTATCTAGACATAGCCCATTTTGGCTGAGTTGCAAACATTTATCATCATACACCTCCAAATTTAATTCCATCCACACAATTAAATATGTCCTATAAGGCATTATTTTTCCCCAAAACCCTCCCCTTTTCCCAACTTCTTTATCATTGTCAAGGACACCAAAATATTTCAAGTTACCCAGGTCTGCAGCCTAATGTGTCCTGTACTTCTCAATCTCATTCATCTCACGTAGACAATCCATTGCCAAAGATTATTGTTTTTATTTTCACAACATCTCTCCTACACAACCCTTTATCATCACTCAGACAGTCACAATTTTAGTTCAGGCCCTCATCATCTCATGAATAGCCCAC
Organism: Petaurus breviceps papuanus; assembly: GCF_028583685.1. Classification (NCBI taxonomy): domain Eukaryota; kingdom Metazoa; phylum Chordata; class Mammalia; order Diprotodontia; family Petauridae; genus Petaurus; species Petaurus breviceps. The sequence goes on from NW_027187330.1 coordinate 12,128,062, forward strand.
TAAAATTATCTTCTAACTGGTCTCTCTCTTAGCCTTTGCCCAATCCAAATTATCCTCCATGTTTTCTAAAGCCCAAGTCTGATCATGCCATCCAATTCCTATTCTATCCACTGCTTAGTAAGCTCCGGTGGCTCCCTGTCACCTTGAGGATAAAATACCAAGTCCTATGAAACTTAAATACCTTCATAATTTGACTTGCTCCTACTTTTCCTGCCTTGTTACATTTTATTCCCCTTCACAAATTTTCTCATACAGAAACAGTAGCCAATTTGCTTGCTCTTGGCACACTCACACTTTATTTTATGTCTTGCAGTTGCTGTGCCCTAGCTTTCTCCCTCCATGCCTACATGCTTTACCTCTCTCATCTCTCTCTGTTGTTTTCCAAGATTTACCTTTGGAAGTTGACCAGAAAAAGACAAAGAAACTAAAGAAAAAAATGAGAAAATGAAAGAAAAGAGGGAAAGGAAAGGAAAGGAAAGGAAAGGAAAGGAAAGGAAAGGAAAGG
>NW_027187330.1:12128576-12130200 GCF_028583685.1 Petaurus breviceps papuanus
GGAAAGGAAAGGAAAGGAAAGGAAAGGAAAGGAAAGGAAAGGAAAGGGAAAAATAAAGGAAAAGATAAAGGAAAGAAAATGACAATGTTGGAGAGGCTACAAAAAGATAGGCAGATTCATGTTTCTTGGTGGAGCCATGAATTAATCTTACATCTTTCTTGAAAGCTATTTGGAACTATAACTTCAGAGTTACTAAACTCAGTGTACCCTTTCACTTCATATTATCACTGTGAGGCCTTTAGAGCAAAGAAATGAAAAAATGATGAAAAGAATTCATGTACAAAAATATTTTGAACAGATCCTTTTTGTGTTGGCAAAAAATTATAAAGTAAGAGGGTGCTATCATTTGGAAATGGTCAAAGTATGTTATGTGAATCTAACAGTATATTATTATGGTATAATAAATAATGAAGATTTCAGAGAAACCGAGAAAGACTCATAGGAAATGATGTAGAGAGAAATGAGCAGAAGGAGAAGTTAAATTTAAGCTCTAAAAGCAACATTTAAAAAATGAACAGCTTTGAAAAAAATTAAGATCTCCAATCAATGCAATGAAGGGAGTGGAAATGAAGGAAAATAAACATTTTTTAATTGAAAAAAAAATAAAACATAAAATTGTATGGATACCAATAGAGTACATACTAGAATTGATAGGATGAAAATTTTTATTTCAAAGTGAAATAATAATATTTCTTTGTAATTATTTCTATTTAAAGCACAATTATAGGGATAGAAGAAATTATAGTAAATTATAGCAAAATCAAAAAAAATTAAAATTATTTTTAAAATCTTGTGTCAATTGACACAATTGAAATGCCTAGCTTTTCTCTTAACTACCATATCAATGATTATTCAAGGATCTGAGTAATTTTCATTTGCTTATTGATGATTTGCACTTCTTTCAAAAACTATCTATTCATATCATTTTATCACATATTCAATTGGGAAAGACTGGATCATTTACATAGATATTAGCATTGATTCCTTATACATTTTCAATGTCATATTTTCCTGGAATTTTACAGATTAAAAAGTTTATATAGAGTCTTTAAAGACACACACTCATTATATATATATATATATATATATATATATATATATATATATATATATGTATATATATATAAAATCAAGCAATAGTAAGAAGCTTCTATTTTTGTGATATGGCTTAGATCAATACTCTTTTCCATGACCCTACACTTAATAGGGACTTCACTTCATCTTAAAACCAGGAAGACTGAACTGGAGTCCTTCAATTGGATAGACTTTTATTTCTTTGCTTATTTATTATATTTAATTGCATTATATTTAAGTCTAGCAGAATGAATTGATTTAGTTCTAACTTGTAACTCAAAGGACTGGAAACTGAGCATAGTCCTTTTGAGCACACGCAGAGTTCCACCAATGTAATGCAATGCACCAAAAATGAAGAACCTAGAGATCCTGCTCCTGGAAGAATGTTGAAGCTGGGCAGTGAAAGGGCCTTGGAAAGATTTGGGACATGTGCAGATATTATTTTGGGCCTGGTTCTAGTATGTTTGCCACATGAGGAAAGATGGAAAGAAAGAAGGAAGGAAGGAAGGAAGGAAGGAAGGAAGGAAGGAAGGAAGGAAGGAAGGAAGGT
>NW_027187330.1:12130300-12185473 GCF_028583685.1 Petaurus breviceps papuanus
AAGGAAGGAAGGAAGGGAGGGAGGGAGGGAGGGAGGGAGGGAGAAAAAAGAGAGGAGAGGAGAGAAGAATTGAGGAGAGGAGGAAGGGAAAGAATAAAGGAGAAAGGATGGAAGAAAGAACGAAAGCAAACATTTGCTATGTGTACTATGTGATATGAATTTTCAGAGTGGCAACTGATTTCATAGTGGATAGAATGTTGGACCTAGGTTCAGGAAGACCTGACTCCAAATCTGGCCTCAGACTCTTACTAGCTGTGTGCTCCTGGGGGCAAGTGACATTTCCTGTGTTTGAGTTACTTCAACTGTAAAATGGGGGTAATAATGACCCCCTACCTCCTAGGGTTGTTGTGAGGATCCAATGACATAATATTTGTAAAAAGCTGAGTGCTTTTGACTAAATGGTTTTTATTACATCCCTGGTATATAATAGACTCTATATAAATGTTTATTCCTTTAGTATCCCTTTTCTTCTCTTCATTTTCCTTTACCCATCTGAAACTAACATGTTTCCATTATTCTGGGCTTCAGTTTGTGGGATTTTGTTGTTATGTTTTAGATGAAAGAGATTGTATATGACTATAAACTTGCATCAAAAGGTCAGGGGAAAGAGCTACTTACTTAGTTCAAGGGGCTATGAGTTTAGTCCATGCTAGTTTTTATAGCAAAGACAGCATCAATGTCCCAAAGATCAAAGACCTTCAAAACCAAACTCAGCAGTAAATGCAACATGGATTCATCCATCAATGATGCCGCTTTTGCATGTAAAGTTGGTTGGACAAATGCAATATAAAAATTGTGCAAAGATTGAGCCCAATCTCCCCATATAATGAGATGGTAGCAGGAAAACTGTACTAATGAGATTTTTGGTAAGTATTGCTTGTGCTTCTGTTCTTGCCATATAACTGAATTAAATATTCATTTGTAAAAGTTTTTAATATTACTTAGTTAAATGGAATAGAAGTGTCAGTCATTGGTGGCTAATGATGTAGGAACTATATCAGAACAAGGTTTCAAACTTGTAGCACTAGCAAAAAGAGAGTTCAATCCCTCAAGTTATCTCTAGAATAAAAATGTACAAAACAGAATTCATCACAAACTTAACCCTTTTTTGGCACTCTTAATTAGTTTCTCTGCTTCAATATATTCCATATACTTGCTAAAGTAATTTTCCTCATAATGTGATGTTACTCCCCAAAACCATTCTTCTTCCAAATGTCTCTGTTTCCCTATCTAAAAAAAGAAGTCTTCTGCTAGTTCCAAAGGACTAGGGCACTGACGTTTGTCTTCTCTAAACTCATATATAAGATCCTGGTTCATGAAGGTTTAATCCTGGGTGATCTTGACGACCAAAATGAAAAGTCAGTCTATTATCATTTTCAGTTTTATAGGCTCATTATATCTCCACATCAGCAACTCAGGAAATTAAAAACAAACAAATGAAAATGTCTTGCTACTTAAGTTTGGTTCAGTTTTAGGTTCTGTCTAAAGAAGCAAAAAGACATACCAATGAATGGAGTGTGGAGAAGCTATCATCTCCTATGTGCAAATTTCATGCACGCGTAACAACAAAGTTTTGCATAAGTGTGACTTACCAGAGACGATTTAAAACAGGATATAACAACACATAATTACCATTATACTACATTGGGAGGTTGAAAAAAAAACCATCAAAATGTAATATGTAGGTTGAAAAGATACTGTTACATTTCACCTTGTACTAAATTTCTAAAGGTCAGCCTGGTCAGCCCAGGCAAGGAGCTGGACTTCTAGTTCAATCAGTGGCATGCTTTCTGGTATGTCACCCTGCCAGTACTCAGTTCTGAGCAAGTGAAACATAACCTCAAAACTCTCACTGCATTCCATAAACCCTTCTCTCAAAACATACAGCCATAGTCTTAGCTCAGGTTTTCACCTATCACTGGGATTAGTAAAATAGTTTGCTAGTTTATCTCCTTGCTTCAAATCTCTTCTCACTTTATCCTATCCTATCACACAGGTGCCAAAGTAATTGTCCTTAAGCAAAGATCTGACCATGTCATAACTCTACTCAATAACCTCCTTCACCTTCTTGTTGTTTTTAGGAACAAATATAAATTCCTTTGGCTATTAAAACCACTTTCTACCTGCCCCCATTTCAGCCTCACTGCACATTACTCACTCTGGAATAGTCTGTTATTTAGCCAAATAGCTTTTCATTTTGGTCTTTAAAAATAGCATTCTGTCTTCAGTCTCCATACCATTGCACTACCTATCAATCATGCCTGGAATGCACTCTTTCCTCATTTCCACTTCATTGAATTATTTTCTTTCTTCAAAACACAGTTCAAGCACCACTTTGTAGGTGAAACCTTTCTGAGCCCATTAAAAGCTAGTGCTTTCTACCCTAACTACCTTGAATGAAACTACCTTGTATTTATTCTATTTATATCTGTCCATATATATACATATACTTATATATGTGCATCTATAAATGTATACATATATTTGCATATGTGTGTATATATAGATAGATAGACAGACAGATAGAGAGATATGTAATTTCTATTTTCCCTATTGTGTGGGATAGAAACCACTGCTAGATCTTCAAAATCAGTGTGTGAGTCAGAAAGCAGAAAAGGTCTTTGGCCTTTCTCATGAGAAAGGGCACAGCCCATGTTGCTCAAGGGAAGTTAGCCAGGGAGTGCAAATTGCAGAAGCTCTCAGGCTTGTTATCCTAATCCTAACCTAGACCACTCCCCTGTCCAGTCTCACCATTGGTCCACAAGGTAGGCTCATAATCTCAAGCTAAAGGGAGCCAAGCAATCTCAATCGTTTATCATCATAATTATTCATTTGACCCTTCTACCCAATCAGAAGAAAACATCCTTCAATCCCTTACTTGTGCATATCTACACACCAAAATCGGGGGAGGGGCAACCAATGAGAAGAAGGCTAGCTTTGTTTCCTTTAAGCTTCCTTACCCCATTCCAGGGCCTGTGGAAACTTAAAGCTTTGCTATCTCTCACATTATCATAAGGTAAGTAGAATGAAAGTAAGGATTGTTTCATTGTTTGTATCTGTATTACCCATATCTAAGCTCCTTCCTTTTCCTCTCTTATAGAGTCAGCACTTATTAAGTGTTGTTAACTAATTCATTAATTTACTTAATACATTAATTTCGAATGACTGAACAGAATCAAATATAAGTCATAGTGTTACTTTCAGTTCCAATACTATGGCAATTCACATATTTTTCTCCCGAGTTACAGAGGACCCAATTATAAAATTTCTATGTTTAAAGTCATGTACAAATTAGATTTTTAAAATAATGTTTTATTCTAAATTAAGAGGATCAAAAGCAGATTTAAAATATGTGCATGTACTTTTCATGCAATTGGGGAAGACAAGACATGTATATGGGATAATACAAAATTATTCATGTTAATGAGTATATTGAAGGCCAATTAGTAATGTACAAATCCCATACACAATTATAGCACACAGACACTCAGCCACATACAGTTGGCATAAGGTGGCTGTTGTTTTTACTAATATGGCAAATATCCAGCATTTTGCTTGTTAAAGAATAATATGTGACAGCAATATAGAGTTTCTATGGCAAAGAACATTGCTTACCTATTTAAAAACCCACTGGATTTGCAAGCTGTTGGATAGAAACTCAAATGAATGAAGAGGGATTTTTTTCTCTTATGAAAAAAAATTCAATATTTCACCATTAAGTAGCTGAAGTCCAGTAGACAGTGTAAACAGCTACAAAACACTTACCTAACGTAAGTGCTACTAAAAAGTCCCTTTATAATTCATCCTTTTGCCTCCTCATGTGTTTTTAGAGGACAAGATGGTTTGACAGACTTTTTCCCATCTGCATTACTTGCAGACAGCTTCTAAAGTGAGCACATTATTTCCAGCAAAGATTATATAAATACCTCTAAACTTTTACATCAAGCCTGAATGTGCAATGGAGAGCAAATGCCTCAGTGGACAGCATGAATCCCAAATCTATTTTATTTCTTTAAATAGTCTGCCATAAATGTTTTTTCAAACACTATCCCCAATTATTTGTGATTACAAAAACCTGAGTTTGAAATAGTCGATGATCTCTCCATATGCTCTGATTTCATTGGGGCATTTCTGCTAAATGACTAAATTGTCACAAGGTGAAACTAAATTCCAAACTGCTATAGCTAAGTATACTCCAAAATATGGCTTTCCACAAACATGATGTTTTTATGCCTTTTAAAGATTCTGAAAATCAGCTCTGGTAAAAAGAATTGAATCAGTTCTTTCTAGAGCAAAATATGAATATCATGCTGACTACAATGTAGCTTATAAGATTCCTTAGGTATGGTATCTTTGCTGATTTTACAAAGTCATCTATCATTTTGAGGAATGAATTTTAACTTTGAACTTTATCTAATTTAATTTAACATCATTCAATTCTACAAATATTTATTCAGCTGCCTGCTATTTATTCAGAACTTGTATAGGTTTGCTAAGGGGTCAATGGATGAGCAGGGGAGAATTTGTACCTTCCATACTCATTCAATTCAGTAAAACAGAAACAGGAAACTATTATCATCCTTTGGAAAAGAGGTGAAGAAGAACTAATCTGCGAGATTGATACTATGAGACTGAAGGCATGAAGTAGTTAGGTAGTGTTGTAGATAGAACATTGGACTTAGAGAATCAAAAAGACACGTGATCAAATTCTGCTTCAGACACTTTAACAGCCCTATGACCGTGGGAAAATTATTTAAACTCTAAGCCTCAGTTCCCTCATCTAAAAAATGGAAATTATAGCAAACAGTTCATAGGGTTGTTTTCAAGCTCAAATGAAATAATATTTGCAAACCATAAAGTGCTATAGAAATAGAAAATTATTAAACTATTACTATTATGGTTTGGACAAGAAAAGTATAAGATTGTAAGAGAATTGGAAGGGACCTTAGACATGATAGAATCCACATCGTCATTTTAAGATGACTAAAAAAAATATAAAATTGGCTAAATTTAAGGTTAATAGGAAGATTATGGAGATTGAATAAATTCATCGTCACTCAACTTTCATTAGTCATTTGAGTAAATAAAATTAGAGGCTCTGCAATAAGCATAAAGAGTCTTTGTAAGCTATGGAAAGAAGTAACATGACACCAAGAAACAGGGAGTCTTTTCCAATTTACTATGGAAACTGTGCCCTCTGAATCACATAAAATAATCACTGAGTCAGCTGGAATTAGAGAATTTATCTTGGCTAGTTTACTTAAATTCACCCAGGGCAGCTAAGTACTACCTTACTTATCTTAAGTACCAGTTCCCTGTTAGTTATTTCTGTCCTACCCCTTCCATTTGAAAGGTCATTCTCCTAGGCAAGGAAAATAGAAGCAAAGAAAGATTTAGCAATTATGTCTTATCTTTCTTGTCATCTCATTTATTCTTTCTATCCCTTTTTGGATATTTCTCTTTTCCATAATACAACTTCAATAAATTCATTTTGTATTCACCCAACCCTTCTTTCTTTTGTTAGCTCTGGATTCTTTTTCCCCTACCTGTACAGCTCTGAACTGGGTAGATTTTCTTTTGTTCTACTATACTTGAATTTATTTGAGCTAGTCAAAAATCTCTCTCCAATGAAATATCCTCTGTATCCATAGGATTTTTTATGAAACGTATCCATCTCTCCAAAATACTATTTTCTTTTATATTTTTGTGATTATCTCTAATTTTTATATCTTAATTGCTTTACAAATTTATATATTGCATCTAGGAAAATAACCTGGAGAAGACTCAGGGATATGATAGTTGTCTTCAAGTATTTAAAGGGTTATTGTCATGGGGTGGAGGGATTACATATGTTTACTACTATTGTTAATAGGGGTAGTTATGATTTATATAGTATTGCAAGGTATGAAAAGTGCTTTATGTATGTTTGTATATATGTACATATATTTATGTGCATAGATAGTATGTATTCTGTGAGGAAATTATTCACCTAACCATTTTACATATGGAGTACTGAGAATTTAAATAATCAGTCCATGGTCTCTTAATTAGTAATTATTTCTCCGCCAGGGGGTCACCTTGATGAAACAATGCCTGTAGAAAGCAGTACCTGGCATGATCAATGGTGAAGGAAGCCTCAAATTAACTGTGGGGTGGGGGAAAACACACTGTCCCATGGGGAAAGAGAGTAACTCTGAGAATGTTTAGTCCCAGTAACATTTGCAACCTGGAGAGGAACAGAGAGCAGGGGGAACTCAAATAATTTAAATTTAAACAGCAGCCATATTTCAGTGTTAAGGGGACAAAGCCTCAGTGAGCTTGCCCTGGTTTTGTCTCTGTATCAGTGATCAGGATATCTTAGAATTCTTGGAAAAGTTGTAGTCTTAAGATAGCTGGTTGACTTTATGGGGGAAGAAAAACTTTGGAGGACTCAAGTTACTATGAAATTTCCAAGAAGAAATTCAGATAGTCTTTTTATATTCGAATCTTTGTTCAGTTCATAGTCCTACATAGACTTATCAAGAAATTTGCACTGCTGGACTAACTCAATTGTCTGTGCATGAAAGTATATGCCATAATTTGAACATCAATTTTCAGTCTACTTTCCCCTCTCCATCCCCACCCCATCCTGCCCACCATGTATTGCTAGCCCAATCAGTCCAACCATGGTTCTTAATTGAGAGGCAATACAGGCTCTAAGGTTTCATGCAACTGGCAAGATGCATTAGTAAACAGGATTATTATAAGAACTTTATAATCTTAATAGAATCCCTTTTCCATTTGGACTAAGGTATCTCCAGTGACTGGAAAAATTTATGAAGAGCACAGTGTTTTCTTTTGCAACTGATATTGTTTTTTTTTTTTTGCTTTTTTATTTTTTGGGGGGGAGAAGTAGGGCAATTGGGGTTAAGTGACTTGCCCAAGGTCACACTGCTAGATTTTTATGTTAAGTGTCTGAGGCTGCATTTGAACTCAGGTCCTCTTGACTCCAGGGCTGGTGCTCTATTCACTGTGCCACCTAGCTTCCCCCACAATTGATATTGTTGATCTGAAAATCATTAAAAAGAGTTAAATTTGGGGCATCTAGGTGGTGCAGTAGATAGAACACCAACCCTGGAGTGAGGATGACCTGAGTTCAAAGCTAGCCTCAGACACTTGACACTTGCTACCTGTGTGACCTTAGGAAAGTCACTTAACCCTAAGTCACACCCCCACAAAAAAATAAAGTTAATTTTGTACTCATATCAAGCAATTTGGGATGATTTTGAACATATATAGGTAACACTTTTTTCAGAACACTTTTTAAGGTTATGTTGTGTTTTTTTTTTCTCTACCAAATCATGGGGGGGGGGGTAAAAAACAAAGAACACTGAAATATATTGTATTCTCTACACTACTTTGTTAATTGGGTGACAACAAAGACTTGGTATGATACAGAAAATTATTTTAAAAGGTCTACATGTTCATTAAGGATCTCGGAAAATACACAGCATTTTAATAATTTATAAAAATGAAAATGTGGACATATGAAAAGAAAGTTGTTTTTGACGTTTTCTAGTTCAAATTTTTTTTGGTGATAGGATGGTCTGTTGCCATTCTTTTAGACTCTTTCCCTATTTTAAAAAGTTTTTCAAGAGGGAAGAGAGGGGAATAACCATTTATATAGTACCTACAATCTGTCAGGATTTAATTTATACTCACAACACCTCTGAGATATAGGTGCTATTATTATCCCCATTTTACAGTTTAGGAAGCTAGATTTAAACTCAGAACTTCCTGCCTCTAGGTAACCAAGGCTTTCTCCACTATAGCATCAATTGCCTCCAAGATCCATGAGTAGCTTTAAAATGATGTTCATTTACAGTATAAGATCTTATACTTGAATTTGTTGGGCCCCAGTCCTTCTTCTCAACTTAATCTTCCTATGTGCCATTTTTACATGTTGGAGACTGAGGAATTATAGTCAGTTTTGATGCTTTTATTAATGATGAAAAGAATCATAGAAATATTGGCGAATCCATTCCATTTTACATTTTATTTGTTTATTTATAGTGTTATTTACATATGGTTTGGGGATGATTTGGCTTCCTTGGGTTATCTTGCTTACCCAGAAAGCTATTTTCTAGCTCATTTTCATTTTTTTTTTTCAGAAGTGATGATGCTCATGATATTTTATGTTCTCCCTCTATAATATTTTGGAAATGAGTTTATACTCTAAATTTGGCCTATCCTTGGCAGGCATGTCTTTATTGTCTGGTAAATTGTTCAAGTGTAATTTGGCTGAGACTGTTTGTAGGTTCTTCTGGTCTATTCAATTGTTTTATAGAAAGTAACTTGTATAAGAAATGGAGATGACTACAGTCAAAGTTCTGACTTTTCCATTTTTCTATTTTGGGGCAACCACCTGTTTAGATAAGTGAGAATGGAGTTGTTGATATTTGAAATTGTGAAATCTTTTATCTATCTTCTTTCTTTTAGATTTTATATATATATATATATATATATATATATATATATTTACCTTTGTTGAGACTTGTTCATGATTATAATAGCACTTTGATGTTCAGAAAGTACTTTACAAATATTTCATCCTTAAAACAACCCTTCAGGGTAGTTGTTACTAATATTGACATTTTACAAATGAGGTAACTGAACCTACAGGAAGATTAAGTGATTCGCCCAAGGTCACATACCTATTAAATGCGTGAAGCATGGATTGAACTCAGGTTTTCCTAACTTCAAGTTCAGTGCTCTAACCACTTAACTATATAGTTGACCTAATTGTACTCTAGTTATTGGTTCTACTAATAACAAGTTGTTGTTTTGGTTTGTTTTTTCCTACCTGCTATAAAGTAAAACTATCTTTTTTTATTATTATTTAAGTGTTATTTAGTACTTGCTACGTATAAAACCTTTTAATACTCTTCTAGAAGTTTTCATGGTGGGCAATTGTGAGACAAGGAAGCACTCCATATGCCTCTGAAATTTAATTTCTTAAAGTGGAACTACTTTTTTTTTTTAATTTGGGTCATCTTCCATTTTGCCTTCACATTAAAGTTAGGAAGTATCAAGTAATATGGGAAGATTTTTTCAGTTTTTCATAATAATTTTCCACTACTACATTCTTAACAATAAATACTGCATAAATTAAGGGGCTTCTACCTTAATCTTTTTGCTTGTGTTCATCACTAACACTGTAAAATGAAATTACCAACTGACCTAGGGAATGATGCTGCTTGTTGCCTTTGAGGTTATGATAAACCCAATAATACTAATTCTTTTATTTGTCTCTGTTAGAAGTCCATATGTGTGGAAAAAATAAATCATTCCATTTTATTACAGGTTTATTAGGTATTCTTGTTCTACACATAGGGAGAATATGAAAATCAATGCATTTCAGTTCTATAGTAAAAAATTAATTCATTTATCAAAAAAATCCTACATTTCAAATATCAGTATTTATGCTGAGGTTTATAAACATGTGATTCTTAGCATACTAGGTCTTCTTGCTTTACTTAACTATATGGAAGGAGAGGGTTTCACAGTTTTGAGCATTATTTTGCTTTAAAGTTTTTCATATAAATCTGCCATTAAAAAAAATTCTCTTCTTTCCTTAGTGGCCTTTGCTAATTAAGTTTCACTTTCCATGGAAGAGCTGTTTTTCTTTGCTTGTTTGTTTTATGATCCTCTATTGTGAATGAGTTCAGAAATATAGCTGCTTTTCAAATAAACAAATTGCTAAAATACACATACAAGTTCTGACCTCTTGAAGTGATTTTATTATGTTTCTTTTTAATGAAAAAGTATATGTTTTCAATTAAAGATATTGGTTAAATACAATGAATGAGAGTCTTGTTTAGATAAAAGAAAAATGTATTTAGATTATCTAATTAAATAAGGTCTATGAATAATAAGAGAAAGAACTGGCAACCAGAGATCACTGTCAAAATTAACTATCACTTGTCTACAGTTGCTGAAATTTTGATGGAGATGGCTTAACATTTTCTGTATTCATTATCCCAGTGGTAGGCTTACATTAAATGCCTTTAAATATACTGTATCTTCCAATGCCTGAAAATTTAAATATATCTGCAGATGAGTCCCATGCTAATATGGTAATGTTAAAATTATACCCTCAAAATCATCTCCATTAGTAACTGAATTTTACTCCTTTGGCATTTGGGTAGTAGCTTATGAATTTCCCATCACTGGCACATATAAATCAAGCATTGTAAATAAGCTAGGGTCAGTTATAAAAAGAACATCAGAATTAGAGTCTAAAGATCTATGTGCAAGGTCCAGCTCAAAAACTTCATAAAATTACTGAATTTTAGAATTGGAAGAGACCTCAGAGATCATCTAGTTTAACCTAAACCAAGAATCTCCTATACAACATACTCAAAGAGTGATCCTTCAGGCTTTCTTTGAAGAACTCTAACTAAGGGGAAATGAGCACTACCTGAAGCAGCCTTTTCCCCTTCAATAAAATTCTTAACTGTAAGGAAATTTGTTTTTTGTTTGTTTTTCCTATCATCAGCCTAAATGTACTGTTCTGCTGCTTTGACCAAATGTTCTCAATTCTTTCCTCTGGAGCCAAACAAAAGTCTAATCCCTCTTCCAAATGACAGCCTTTCAAATACTTGAAGACAACTCTCATGTCTCCTCTGAGTCTTCTCTTCTCCAGATTAAACAGTCCTAGATCTTTTAACCAATTCTCATATGCCATGAGCTTGACATCCTGGTGACTCAGCTATGGCCACTCTCCAGCTTATTAATATCCTTTCAAAAACTTGGTGCTTGGGAAGGCTAGGAGGCACAGTGAGTAGAGTGCCGGCCCTGGAGTCAGGAGGACCTGAGTTCAGATCCGGCCTCAGACACTTAACAACACACACACACACACACACACACACACACACACACACACACAGCTAGCCATGTGACCTTGGGCAAGTGACTTAACCCCAATTGCCCTCCAAAAAGGAAAAAAAAACTTGGTGCTCAAATCTGAAATAAGAACAATAACAAAACTCATACTTATGTATTTCCTTCAAGATGGCAAATTATCTATTTCTCTATCTTCATTCATACTTATAATAATCCTATGAAGAAAGTACTATTGTTATCTCAATTTGATAGATGAGGAAACTGAGACTTATAGGATATATGTAAAGAGCCAATAAATAGCTATTCACTAAGCCACATTGCCTTCCCTGTATCCTAAAGTACTCCAAATGTGTTCGGTCCAGTTCAAAAAGCAGTGATACTGTGGGCAAATGGGACCTCTTTATTCCTGAATGCTATGCCTTTTTGAATGGAGCATTAATTGTTACATGACTGTAGTAATTTACTTGATCTCTGCAGGTTTTGAGTTCTCTAAATATACACTAGAAATAATGATATTTGAATGAACTCCTCCTTAGTGGTGTCATGATGGAAGTGATCTATAAACTATATAGCACTACATAAATGGGAGCTATGAGGCAGGCTTGACAAGAAGTCATGGTCAATCCAAGCTTGGCACAGTGTTCATTTCTCTCCACTCCCCACTCCCACCTTGATATACCGATTATATACAATTGCCTCTTTTCTGAACTCCAGAGACAAATGCAGCAGTGGTGACTGACAGTTCCGAATGCAGCTCATCTTATTATAGATACAGTGCCCTTTGGGGGTTGGTATAATAGCATGTTCTTGAAAACTGGCAGCGGGTGGCATTACTTGGCCTTTCTCTGTACCTCTATCTGATGGTGGCTGGTATTTGCCTTTTACTCTTTGCAGCAAGATAGTTCTCATTAAATGTCTGAAAGGCAGTTTGTAAGCTGTATGAGATACCCTTTTCTTTGTATGTGAGGGGATGTGATCTCTTTTGACAAAGAAAAACACTGAGTTAGCTTCCTTCCCTATATTTCATACAGAAATGTGGCATTTTGTCCTTAACACAGTAAAGAGCTTACTTTTCCTAAAACCTTGTAAAAATAAATTAATACAAATTTATTTTAGATAGGCATTATCCCTATTTGAGTATTTCTAAGCACTGGCACTGAAGATCCTATCAGTTGACTTTGACTAGCTTCCAATGATAAGCCATCTGAAAAGATATTGACTAGAACAAGCTGTGCCTGTCCTAGAGTATTGTGATGAGATATCACAAACTCATGTCATTTTTTTTCTATTTCAAAACTGCCTTATTGTCTAGTCTAATCTCTTTTAGATTCAGACAAAGAAAACACAGGCTTTGAGAGTGGAAGCTCATTCTAAAATGCAAATTATGTTTTCCCTCCATCTCCAGGGGAATTGAGTATTAAAAAAAAGTGGATTTTAAGAGACTACTTGCACTTCGAGAATCACAAAAAGGGCAAGAGAGTGGTAGAATGGAAAGATTCCTAGATTTAGAGATGGTGGAGTTGGGCTCAAATCTTGGTTCTCCCTGTTACTAGTGTGTGATCATGGGTAAATTATTAGTCACTAGACACCAGTGTCATATTTAAAATTCGGGGTTGGGGTTATATGATATCTAAAATCCTTAGAGATTTGATTTCTTGGATTTTATGGTTTGGGGCCTGAGTTACCTCCTCTACACAATGAAGACTATATTAGGTGATTGTTAAGAAGCCTTTAATTTCTAAATGCCGGGGGTCAATTCAGGTAATATTTATTTAGTTCCTTCTATGTGCAAAATGAGCTGGAGAATGAAATGGCAAACCACTCCAATATCTTTACCAAGAAAACCCTAAAAAGGGTTACAAAGAATCAGAAATTACGAAAAATGATTGGAAAAGAACAACAAATCTACAGAATTACGAGGTTAAATCCTTTGAAAATACACTTCCATAGGGGCGGCTAGGTGGCGAAATGAATAGAGCACCAGCCCTGGAGTCAGGAGGACCTGAATTCAAATGCAACTTCAGACACTTAACACTTACTAGCCCTGTGACCTTAGGCAAATCGCATAACTACAATTGCCCTCCAAAAATACAAAAACAAAAGCAAAAAAAAAAAAAAAAGAAAGAAAGAAAACACACATCCATAACACAAGGGCTTTATTATCTCACCATTGAAGGGATAGCAAAACTGATGCTGCCATTTGCAAGAGTTCACCCACTACAGTATCAGACACTCTTGAGAATATCATGATACAGCTGATCATATCTGTGAACTGACAATAATACTAATAACAATTATCATAATAATAGTATTTCTGTAGGGCCTACCATGTCTTAGGTACTGGGCTAAGCACTTACACATAGTTAATTTGATCTTCAAGACAATTAGGAAAGTAGATACGATTGTCCCCAACTTATAGATGAGGAAACTAAGAGAATTAAAAGGTTAAGTGACTTGCCCAGTATCACATAACTAATAATTGTCTGAGGCCAGATTTGAACTTAGGCCTTCCTGATGCCAGATACAATGCTCTATTCATTATGCCACCTGGCTGCCACAAGAAATTGAGAGGAAGAGTAATATGGTGGACCTTGGAGTCAAGCACATCTGGTTCTAAATCCCACATCAGTCACTGGGGGTAACCTTGATTCTCTGAGCCTCAGTTTCTATATCTAAAAGATGGGAATGATAATAATAGCATCTAAACAGGGCATTTGTGAAAGTCAATTACTACTATCATTTATAAAAGATGGTTTTCGTGCCATAAAAGATATGAAGACTTCTCTTTGGTGAGTTACTGGTCACTAAATTTTGAAATCAATACTAGTACCTTTCATATGAACAATATAACTTGACTTTTGTAGCCATGAACGCATTTCATAGTTCCCCCAAACCTCATGTATTAGTGTGTATATGTTGGGAGGGGGACAGAGAGGAAAGATAATATCTTGTAGATGAGGATGGTAAGGTACAGAGTTCTAATTCAGTTAAGAAATCAGTTCTCTATGTATTTGAGAAATTAGTCCTTTAACAGAAACACTGGCAATAAAAATCATTTCCCAGCTTTCTGCTTTCCTTCTATTCTAGGTGACATTGGTTTTGTTTTTGCAAAAGCTTTCTTTTTAAAATTTAACATAATCAAAATTATCTATATTACACTGCCTAATGCTCTTTATCCCTTGTTTGGTTTCCTCCTTCATGAATCTGACAGGTAAACTATTCCTCACTCTCCTAATTTTCTTCTGGCATTACCCTTTATGTCTAAATTATGTATCCATTTTGACATTATTTTGGTATACAATATGAGATATTGGTCTATGCCTAGTTTCTGCCAAACTATTTTCCAATTTTCCCAGCTGTTTTGTCTAATAGTGAGTACTTACCCCAGAAGCTGGAGTCTTTGGGTTTATCAAACACTAGGTTACTATGGTCATTTATTACTACATCTTCTGGGCCTAACTTATTTCCATTGACCCATCACTCTAGTTCTTACCCAGAACTAGATAGTTTCGATGATTACTGTTTTATAATATAGTGTGAGATTTGTTATTGCTAGGCTACCTTCCTTTGTATTTTTTTTCATTAATTCCCTTGATACTCTCTATCTTTTGTTCTTCTGTATGAATTTTGTCCTTTTTTCTACCTCTGTAAAATATTTTTTGGCAGTTTGATTAGCAGGGCACCAAATAAGTAAATTGACTTCAGTAGAATTGTAATTTTTTTCTTGTATTGACTAGGCCTACCCATGAACAATAGATATTTTCCCAATTGTTTAGATCTGACTTTATTTGTATGAAAAGCATTTTGTAATTGTGTTCATATAGTCCCTGGGTTTGTCTTGGCTGATAGATTCCCAAGTATTTTATATTGTTTACAGTAATTTTAAATGGACTTTTTCTATCTCTTGCTGCAGGGCTTTCTTGCTCATATAAAGAAATGCTGATGATTTATCTGGGTTTATTTTATATCCTGAAGCTCTGCTAAAGCTGTTAATTATTTTAAGTAGTTTTTTAGTTGATTCTCCAGGGTTCTCTAAGTATATTATTATATCATCTGCCAAGATAGTTTTATTTCCTCATTAACTATTCTAAATTGTTTGATTACTTTTTCTTCTCTAATTGCTATAGCTAATATTTTCTAGTACTATATTGAACAATATTGGTGATAGTGGGCATCTGTGTTTCACCCCTGATCTTATTGGAAAGGCTTTTAACTTATCCTCATTAAAGATAATGCTTGCTTATGGTTTTAGATAGATGCTGCTTATCATGTTAAGAAATGCTCCCTTTATTCATATTCTCTTTTGTGTTTTTCACAGGAATGGGTTGTTCTTCTTCCTTCCTTCCTTCCTTCCTTCCTTCCTTCCTTCCTTCCTTCCTTCCTTCCTTCCTTCCTTCCTTCCTTCCTTCCTCTCTCCCTCCCTTCTTCCTTCTTCCCTCTTTTTCATTCCTCATTTCCTCCCTCTTCCACTCTTTCTTTCTTCCTCCCTCTTCCTCCCTTCCTCTATCCCTCCTTTCCTCCCTCTCCTCTATTCTCCCTCCCTCTCTTCCTTCCTGCCTTCCTTACTTTTCCTTAACTCCTCCCTCCCTCCATTGTTGTTTCCTTCCCCCCTTCCTACTTGCTTCCTTCCTCCCTCTATCCCTCCCTCCTTCTATTCCTTCCTTCATTTTTTCCCTCATTCCTTTCTTCCTCCTTGTCTTCCTTCATTCCTCTCATCCTATTACTATTTCTAACTTCTTTCCTTTCTTGCTCTCTTCAATCTTCCCCCTTCCCTTCCTTACTTCTTCTCTCCATCCCTTCCATCCTTCCTTCCTTCCTTTATATAAAATTCATTTTTTAAATTGAGTTTCGAATTATTTCCCTCCCCCCAGCCCCTTTCCCACCCATTCAGAAGGTTCTTTATCTCTGTTCATGTCACACAATTCTGTGTCTGCCTTCTCTCCTCTGGGGGTGAGGAGAACAGATGACAGTGCAGGTTTCCAAACATGTGTGTGAAAAGAAGACACCCACAATGCCATCCAATATAAGTCTGTTTTCTTCCATATCCTGACTGTGTATAGTGGCTCTGCTTGAGCCACCTCATGAATTCAGTGAGGCACTGAAAATGACAAAAACAATAGAAGCTCATCATGAATAGAAATCCCAGGGCCTCTGTCATTCCTGATGCTTATTATCAAGGGAGCAGAATGAAAGTTTCATTGGTGTAATATTATTTGAAGTTGGTGCTTCAGAACTCCTTGACTTAAATAGTAAAGCTATTTTATCTGCACTTCCTTTTGAACAGTTCCTCATTTGAAAATTCATTCACATTTCATTTCAAACAGGAAACCACAGGCTGATATCATGAGAACAACATTTGCTAAGTTACATGAATTAGATAAGTGGTTAATGATGTCGCGGGGACCATGTAAACACAGAAATACAACTCTATTTCTTTTTTTCCTTAGGAAGGCATATTATTTGAACCAACACTACAGGGTGAAGATAACACATATTCCAGTTTGGGGTCCACTCCCTTGTCACTTTCCTTTTTCCTGGTTTGATCAATATCATGTTGATACATGGCTAACTAGCCAAGCTCTAAGGCTATGTTCTTCCATTCTTTGGTAATAGAAACTGATGTAGTGCTTTTAAGTAAAAAAAATTGTGACATTATGATTTATAAAACTGACAACTATTCTCCTAAATATGTTTAAGATTATCTGGACCTAGGGAAATACAATTAACTGCATTTTTTTAAATTGTACTTTTTTTTTCTTTTTCCTAGTTAGCAAGTTTTATATACAGCAATGGACTATTCAGCTCAAAGGCACAAAAAGAGTTTTATAGATATCACCCCCTGTGCATAATTTCCATAACTGAGTATTCTTTTAGTATTTATTGGTATACAAAGTCAATTTTCCTGATATCTATTTTTATATGAAGTCAATTGTCCATACATTTACTACGTCAATAAATCACTGGGCTTCATAGCTGTTGGTAAGTGTATAAAACACACAATTGTGAATAATGTAGGACAGCACCTCCCATTCAAAATGTCAGTGCCATTTAAAAAATATATATCCTTTTTTGTACTTTGTTGCAGCAAATAATATAGAAAACTGAAATATTAGTAGCAAAACAAAGAAGATCAGTTAAAGGAAATAGTTGCCTTCTCCTATTCTCAATTCACTTTGATGAAGGCAGTAGATAGGAAAATGGTGTGTAATCTTTCAATATTTTAAATGCATTGACTTTGAAATGTGAGTGGAATTCATGAAGGGTGATTTTAATGCAGTTTTTGTGTGTTGGGGTATGAGGTGATGAAAAAGAATTTTTTTAGCAGCACTATTGATGTTTGCAATACTGGTAAAAACAAGGAGATCAATCTGACTTGATTTTTAAATCAACTTTGCTCATGAGCTTAAGATTTTTCTTCTGTGAGTAGCAGATGATCTGTGGGCACCAAATTACCACAGTATTACAAGCTAGAGTAGGTGGTATAAGAAGTATGCTTGAATTAAACTCAAGCGTTTAAAAAAACCCTTAAGAGTTTGCTCTATGCTGTTTATAGATGCATCATTTCCAGATCTCCAGAGTTTTTCCCAAAGGTATTATCCATGCTTTGAGGGTGCTGGAGCATTGAAGAATATTTCTCCAGTGATGTCTCAGCCAGGAACAATGATCCAGTTTGCATTTAGCATGTTTCTATTCTCCACTCACATTATGTATGCTCTTTGATCAAAGATTAATTAAGATATTTGTAAAGCACTTAGCACAGTGCCTGGCACAAAGAAAGTAGCCACTTAATATATGCTCCTTTCTTCCTCCCTCTCTTCCTTTTTGTTGTACATCTTTTCCTGGCAAAAGTAGCTGCATCAACTTTTTTTCATGGTATTATGCATCATGAGATAGAAAGGGCCTCAGAACTCCTTTACTTCAACTACACAATTTTAAGGATGAAGAAACTAAAGGCTATTTCCTCTCAGTTCTGGGAAAACCTTTGACAGTAATAGATTAAGTAATCTAAGCAATAAGATCCCCCCCCACACACACACACATACACTCACACAAAATTACACATATAACTTGTGAATAAACTATGTAAATGTCATCAGTAAGAATTTATATAACTGGAAAAGGGTATGGGTCAGTCATGAAAGGAGAGTGATGGATATATATGATGGATCATTTCTATATGTGAACCTGGAAGGGCCTTCAGAGGTTAAAAAGTCCAGCCCATTCATTTTATAGATGAAGTAAATAAGATTCCAATTTGTTGTGGCTTGACCAAGGTCAGAGATAAAGCTAGAAGCAACTAGGTTCTCTGGTTCCAGATAAATTTAATCCAATCCAACAAAATGTTTTAAGCAATTCTGATTTCTAAGACACTTGGGATACACAATCATGAAATTATTCCTACTCTCAAGGAAGATACTCTTAACTTGACCCGGGATTTTGCATACATGATATGTGAAAATAACCAGAGGAAGGCCTCCTAGATGTTGAGTGGATGACCTTTGAAGTATTGACCAAAATATGTGGCAAGAATGAAACAAGTATGGACACGTGTGAGTGGGTTGTGGGCTGCATTAGTTTAAGGAATTAAAGAAGCTCTTTGCTCTACTAAGGTATTACAGAACTCTGATATCATATTGAAAATCATTTTATTTTCTTATTAGAAATCATTTACTAAAATAAAAAGTGGGAAATAAGCTTACTCTACTATTATTTTGCTACAAGTTATCTTCACCATTTTAAATGTATGCTTTAATTGTAAAAGCAGAAATGGCTTATGGGGAACAATCCCACACAATACTCAGCAGTAGCATAAGGATATGGCCTGTGTAGTCTTTTCTATTTTCCTTCTGGGTCTGGTTCTTATGAAAGCTGTAGAGAGCTAATGTTTAAGCCCTATTCCAAGGCCCTGACCAAGTATAGTTTATCTGAATTCCAGCTAAGCCACATTGTCATTATATCCAGTCAACATTACATATTCTATTGCCCCTTTCTTATGAGCTATTATATGTGTACTTGGTGCTAAGTTTAGGCCCTAGGTTGGTAGAGTGAGGAAAGAGCTGCCATGCTTTTTCTCGTGTGCTTTCCCTGGAAAGTATATGGGTATATATGTACATGCACTTGTGTGTGTATATATATATATTTATAGATAGATAGGTAGATAGATACAGATATAGAAACATATAAGTATGTATGCATGTATATACATGTATGTACATAATATACATATTACATTTAGATATAAGATTTCTATATGATATACACACATGTTTATAGGCATAGGTGTCTATGTACGCATATATACATGCAAATATGTATTCTGTGTGTGTTTAAGTATGCATATATGCATGCACATATGTGTGTATGTGTTTAAAATCTCTAGCCTAGGAAAGGAGGAACCGATTCTTCTCAATCTTAGATGAATCATTTAAATATTGAATTTTGAAGACTCACTAAGTTCAGAGCCCCATGCAATGGAATATGACACCAACTCCGTTTTAAAATCTAGCTGCTCACCACAGATCAATGACAGAATATCTAATTTAGTATACTTGGTTAATCTCAGTCAATTTGGAGGAACTTTTTAATATGATGAGTCTCCTAAGTACATGCATTTTATTGAGTGGTCTGGCATCGAACTTTGGTGAAGTTGTCCCATAGTCAACAGGCAGCTAGATACTCAAACCAAATTTATATTATCACTCATTGGATTGTCCTTGTAAAGTTCTACAGTTGAGGTCTCCAGGAGAATGTTACATGCATAGTAAGTATTCAATAAATATTTATTGAGTAATTCGTTAAATGGCAGGAGGCCTGAAAAACAACTTTTCTATATATGTTCAGAATTTACTATGACAACAGCTTTTGTGTAGGAAAAAGCATGACAAGGTTGATGAAAAGACAGAAAACTTTAAAAGGCCTTGTATTAATTTTTAAAAACTAGCAGACACATGCCTAAAAAAAATCAATTAAATCAGTTTTTTTTTCTTTTCAGCTTAAACTTAGTTATTTTGGCAAGGACCATATGCATACATGGAAATTAATCCTGACAGATGGAATCTAATAAGAGAGGAAAACATGAGAATTGTGTCAAATCATACAACCATGATGATGACTTAAATTTGAGATTGCATCATTTAATATAATGAAGAAACAGTACTGTCTTTCAGTCAGAAAAATAAATAAAAATGGGCTCCAGACTAGTCTCTGAAATTAACTAGATATTTGACCATGGGCAATTAACCTAACCTCTAAGTACCCCATTAAATATTCTTACTATAAAGTGCAGCCAGATTACCATTCTTCATTAGTAAAAATTATTTCCACTTTCAGAAGATCCTCACACTGAGGAAATTCCAAGTACAGACTAAAATTCACAGATACACACACACAGATGTGCAGACACACATACATATTTAATCCAAATTGTTATCTTGATTTGATATTTAAAAATGTAAAACAAACAGCAAGGACATAATACTGTATAAGGATTAGATGTATTAAATCTTAAAAAATTCACCTTTGTGCCATACTGGATCAGTCAGTCCAATGAACTGATCTATTTTCTCATAGAAGCACCAAGTAATTTTTGTTGGAAATATTGTTTACTGTCATTGATGGCTCTAATTTTTGAAAATTATTAATATTTTCTGCATTTTTGTATTGCTATGTCTCCATAATAACAAATGACAGAAACAAAAGCACAACAAATCTTTTCTTGAACCTATTTGTATTTTCAGAGACTTCAATAAAATGGTCATATGATTGGATGCCCCAGGAATGTTAAAATATGATACTTAAGTTATACTATCTCAATATAAAGAATTTAGAATATTATTTTATATAATTGCATTTGCAGATTCATTTTCGGATGTCATCTAGAGTTTTCTTTTGTCTTGTTTGTTTTTTTTTTTTTTTTGGAGGGTGGAAGGCAAAGCAATTAGGGTTAAGTGACTTGCCCAAGATAACACAGCTAGTAAGTGTCAAGTGTCTAAGATTAGATTTGAACTCAGGTCCTCCTGATTCTGTGGTCTATTCACTGCGCCACCTAGCTGCCCCTCAGCTTCAGTTGTAAAAGAATCATTACTTTATTAATGATATAGTGGTACATCTTTTTTTTTTCTTCTGCCATTAGGTTAGCAATGGTGAGCCATATAGAGAACAAGTGGTACCATCCATCATTAGATGAAAATTGGCATTAGTGGAATTTTCTTTTAGGTGTAATTGGTAACTATACAACTGGGGGTACACGTTGGAAATTTTGAAGTATGAGGAAAAGACTATCAGATACAAAATAACTTGAAATATTTGCTGATCAGCAGACATGGAAATAATGGGGGCTTCCAGGAATGGGGCTCGGTGGCAGAGTGGATACTGAGCCTGGAGTTAGGAAGATCTGAGTTCAAAAAATGCCTCAGATATTCACTAGCTGTGTGACTTTGGACAAATAGCTTAACCTCTTTTTTTGCCTAATTTTCCTCAACTGAAAAAAGGGGATAATAATAGCACTTACTTTGCAGGATTGTTCTGAGGATCAAGAGAGAAAATATTTATGAAGCACTTAGTGTCTGGCATATAGTAGGTTTCTTTTTTAAGATATATAAATGCTAGTTATTGTTACTATTGCTGTTATTTATTAACTGAAGAATATAAAAATAATTTCCCCTAGAGAAAGTCTCTCATTTTGATCTAATGTAAAAGAAGAGAACAAAGCAAGTCAACAAGTATTTTAAGTGCTTATTATGTGCCAGACATTATGCAAAGCAATACAGATATAAAGAAAGGCTAAAAGAGTCCTCCTCCCTAAAGGTACACACATTCTAATGAGGTGGGGGCAACAACGTAACATTTTTGGTATATTTAAGATAAACACAAAGCCAATGGAAGGCAAACTCAGAGGATGAGACAAAGATCTGTCATGAAATTTTAAAGTTGACTTTTTTTTGGGGGGGGAGGGCAATTGGGGTTAAGTGACTTGCCCAAGGTCACACGGCTAGGTTTTTGTTTGTGTGTGTGTGTTAAGTGTCTGAGGTCAGACCCGAACTCAGGTCCTCCTGACTCCAGGGACGGCACTCTTCTCACTGCACCACCTAGCCTCCCCAAAATTGAACTTTTTTATTCTATGAGAAATTAAAAAAAGGAAGAGTTGATGAGAGTGATGCCAGATATCTTTGCTTTCCCTTTGGTTCTGGTTCTTTTCAACACAGTAACTTGGAAAGGGGATATTTTACTATATCTTTCTTTAAAGTTTCTCTTATAATTATGCGCAAACATGGTTGATATGGATTGGGAAATATGCATATGCATAAACATGTATATATACATACATATGCATGTATGCATATGTGTGTTTATGTATGTATCATATCTCTAAACACTTAAGTCAAGTTTCTTTTTTCTCCCTTTCTGGCATTAAAAAAGCTTAGAATGTGAATACCATCCAGGTAATATTCATACTGTGCTGTGTCCTGGTTAGATTACATTTTAAATATCAGGTTTAAATTTGGGCATTACATATTTTAGGAAGGACACTGATAAGATAGAGAGCACCTACAGGAGGGAAATCAGAATGGTAAAGGAACTCAAGATCACTCTACTTGAAAACTGATTGAAGGAAGTGTGGAGATTTTATCTGGTAAAGGGCACATATGGCAGGGGGTAGAGACATCATAGCTGTTTTTAAGTGAACTATTTCAACTCTTTGAAGGGATATGTCATTTTAAGATTGAATTTCTTACATTCTTATATTCAGATAAAAACAATTTTAGATTTATTGTGCTTGGTCTGAGAGACACCTTTAAAATTTAGGATTGATATAGATACAGTAAAAAATTTCTTCACAATTAGAACTGTCCAAGTATAGTATGGATTTAGTGGAAACTCCCCCCACACACACACCTCATTTCTAAAGGAAGTAAAACAAGGTGCCTCAGAAAAATATCATTCATTGTGGATTTATTACAAGAGCAGTTCCTGAAATGATTATCAAACAGTGCACTTTGGTAATTAGAAATTAAGATCGTGCCCTCGGCACGAGTCAAATAAAGTCTTGGCACAAAAGACCTTGACCCTGATACATGAGAGGAAGATTGAAAATATAGAGAGAGAACTGGCAAATCTCTCTTGTTAGGGGGGTAAAATCAACTAAAAGTGGATTTGCCTATTTTCTCTGATTTTGTGTAATTTGTGTGTAAGTTAGCCCTTCCTATAAGAAGGAAAAATTTTCTCATGCTATTTTTCTAAGTACACAATTAGAGTAAATACCTTTATCCTGAAAATAGACTCCATCTTGTGGTGGACTAATCAAGATAAATATGGTGGGGGCTCATAAGCCATGGTTTTGAATGTTTGTGAACCTTCAGACTATCATATATTTAAGAAACTTTTCTAGAGATATCTCATGCAAGAAAATGGGGTGCTATACTGCTAATTCTTAGATTAATGTGAAAAATGTCCTTTCTTGGAAACACAAATGTGAAATATCTATATCCTATAAAATCAGATATACTTCCAATATATTAAGAATCTTTTTATAAGCTTTTTTTTATGGTGAGAATTCATTCCAGAAGGGGGAAACAATAGCGGTAATAATAGCAGCAGTAAACATAAAAGTCGATAATGATATGCTGGGTGCTAGTCTGAACGTTAGGTCTCATGTTATTCTTAAATTCAATTCACATTCACTCATTACTTTAGCAACATGTGATTATCAATTTGAAATCCAAATGAGTATAAACTATATATTTAATCCTACTCTTTCTGGCCTTCCTCAAATTACACAATTGAAATACAACTAATAATCAGCTTTTAAAATAAATGATATTTGCCCAAAGACTAAAAAACTGAAGAGGAAATTACTATATTTAGAAACTCAGTGGATAAAAGGATTATTATAAGAAAATATTAATAAAAGCATTGTTATTTTCCCACTATATATTAATATTGATATTGATAGTAAATAACCACATCCTAGTATTCAATATTAGTAGTATACTTTGTAGAAAGAAATTTAAAATGACTGACTCAAAAGATTTGGACAGGTCTGAAACTTACTAGCTGTGTGAAAATGGGCAAAGTCACTCAGCCTTTCTGAGATCTATTTGCTCATTATAACATGAGGATAATAATACTAGTTAAAACAAGATTGCAGAGTTTTAAGAAAAAAATAAGATTGTAAACCTTATGGCACCACTTAAATGAAGGAAATTTGAGTGTTGGACTTGGCATCAGGGAGATCTAGGTTCAGATCCCCCCTCTGACGTATACTAACTGTATTATCATAAGAAAAATCATATAACCTCTCTGAGCTTTTTTCCATTTGTAAAATGGAGATAATAATGTCAGTAGTATAGAAAGGCAATAGAGAGAGCATAGTAGATGGAAACCAAAAAGATCTGGTTTCTAGTTCGCTTTGTAACACAAATTTGTTAAGTGACCCTGGGAAAAGATTTTAACCTCTAAGTGTTCTGGGCAGGCTTCTAAGATGTTAAGCGACCAGAGAAGTTGATTGTGTAGGTAGAGGAAGTTCCCTCCCTTGCAAGATCCCTCACCTAATTAAATCATGGATCTGGTCACTATTGCTTAGCAATACCTAATTTGGTAATACCTCATAGGGTTGTGCTGAGACTCAAATGGAATAACAGAGAGGTTTCACGATTCAGCAGACAAAAATGCTAGGTTTCAATTAAGATACTACTGGGGCAGAGTTTGAATAATAAGAATTTACTGTATAGTATCACAAACTGTGGTCCTATAAATATTAACTCATTTGATCCTCACAATGACAATGTAACATGGATGCTATTACTAACCTCATTTTACAGTTGAAGAAAATGAGGTAGACAGAGATTAAGTGACTTACTCTGGGCCCTGGGTAATACAAAGAGTACATGTCTGAGATTGAATTTTAATTCAGGTAGTCTTGACTTTAGGCCCAATGTTCAAGACACTCACTATACCACCTGTCTACCTGTAAACTTTCATGATATAGATAGATAGATATTGCTATATCTATCTCTCTATCTCTCTATCTCTCTATCTGTCTATCTCTCTCTCTCTATCTCTATCTCTCTATCTCTCTCTCTATCTATCTAGGATATATATGTTTGTATATATGTGTATGTTGTCTCCCTATTATATTGTAAATCCTTGAGGGCAGAGACTGTATTTTGCCTCCTTTTGTATCCCTAGCTCTTAGCACAGTGCCTGACACATAGAGCATATTTAATAAATGTGTACTGAATGAATGCATATATGTATGTAAACATGTAAGCATATATAAACATATAGAGATATGTATTTTATATCATGTTAATAATCATATGTATAAACTCACATGTATGTGTACATATGATATATGTGGCATGAAATTACTAAAGAAATAGCTATATGTTAAACATATAGTCATGCACCAGACATTTCATACTGGTGGAATGAAATGTAGAGGTGTTTCCAGAACTTGGCAATTTGAATCCTCAGAATAAATCTGATTGAGAAAACTTTGTATCATCTATTGGATTTGTGCTTGTCCCCCGTGTGGACCACACATTTCACTTTTCTTTTAAAAAATATTCTTTTTTTAAAAATTTAAAAATATTTAAAATTTAAAAATTTTAAAAATATTTAAAAATTATTTATTTTTAGTTTTCAACATGTCTTAGGGAGGGGAGAGGGAGAGAAAATTTAGAACTCAAAATCTTATAGAAGTGATTGTTGATCACACTTCACTTTTCAACATGGATTTCTTCAGCTCCAAGGGGAAGCAATGCATTTAGAAAGAAAACAAAACAATATTTAGAACATGGTCCCAAATTACTTTTATCCTTTGGCAACATCTGTGGATTACCTTGAGGATAAACAGCTACAGGATATCTCTGCATGAAGCAAATGGCAGACACTCTGGAATCCTGTTGTCATGACAATTTAGATTTTCACTAGAATAATTCATGTTTGTTATTTCCTTTTGTTATCATTTTGATCTATTTGCAATCAACTTTTCCTAACCCCCACATGCCTCCCCCCAAAACAATGAAATAACAACAAACCTTCAGGTGAGTTGTTCTATTTGATGAACTATACTCCTGGCAAGATGTGAATGTGTTTAACACAGAAGAAGGACTAGGTAGAACTGGCCTTTCATTCTTGATTTTTAACATCCTCCCTGTGTAAGTGAAGAATGACTATGGATTGATTGTTGGTAAATTTCTAGATACTCTCAGTTGCACCTAAGTGATACTGCCCATAACACACAGAGCTGTAGGATGTCCTTTTTGGCATATTTGAAGATCATCAAAGTGAATTGTGCTTGAGTTAGGTGGATGGTACACTTAGTCATGGAGAGCATAGCAACCAGAATCCACGAGCCTTCTTTCCA
Source organism: Petaurus breviceps papuanus (assembly GCF_028583685.1). Lineage (NCBI taxonomy): Eukaryota > Metazoa > Chordata > Mammalia > Diprotodontia > Petauridae > Petaurus > Petaurus breviceps. The sequence goes on from NW_027187330.1 coordinate 12,156,555, forward strand.
ATGCAGCTGTACTTAATGTACCTAGTGTACGTACTCAGGATAGGAGTCTAAGAGACATCAAAATGTTTTGCTTTCCCCAGTAGCTGACACAGCAGCAAAGTCTATATGATAACAAATGTTTCTGATGGAATCACCAATAAGATGTCTAAGGTTGTTTCAGCATCTAAAATTCTCAGATTCTAAGATGAGACTGCAGTCCGTCTGCTAGCACTAAATTCATCTTTGTCACAATAAAGTTGGTGAGTTAGATATGACAACAATAAAAAAGGGAAGGTATAGTATGGTGGAATGGGGTCTAGACTTGGAAATCAAAAACTTAGGTTCTAGGTTCACTTCTAACTGCACCTCTACTCTTAACTCGAGGACCATAGACACAGTCTGCCTATCATTCTGTGCCTCATTTTCCTCATCTGTAAAAAGATAGGGTGGAAGTAGTTTGATCTCTCTCTCTGTCTCTGTCTCTCTCTATCTCTCTCTGTCTCTCTCTGTCTCTCTGTCTCTCACTCTTTCTGTCTGTCTCTATCTCTCTGTCTCTGTCTCTGCCTCTCTCTCTTTCTCTGTCTCTATCTGTCTCCCTCTCTCTGTCTCTCTGTCTCTGTCTCTCTTTCTCTGTCTCTCTCTGTCTCTGTCTCTCTCTGTCTCTCTGTCTCTGTCTGTCTGTCTGTCTGTCTCTCTCTCTCTCTGTCTCCCCTTCACGAATATCCTAGGACACCCACATAATTGCTGACTGGTAAGTTAACAGAACAGGTAGGTAGAAGAAAAAAATTCAAAATGATTCAGCTCAACAAATATTTATCACCTGTGATGTCTGAGTGAGATATGATAGTAGATGGTAATGAAGTAGATGAACTTACTTCCCTTGAGTGTGGCTTTTCTAAGCAAAGACCATAAATGTGCTGGGCTCTGAAGGTAAGGTCATAGTCCACCCAAGATCTTCCTCTGTGGATCAATAGAATTGGCAATATCTGAATGTTTTAATGGGTTAGCCTACATATTGGCATCTTGCATATTAATGAGTAAGTCTGCATGTTGGTTAGGCTATTAAAAAAAGACAACATGAATAACAACAAAGGTACTATTTAATATCACAACTATAATTAGGATTTCTTTCATATATGCCAACTCAAGCAGAAATGAAAGTGGCTGTCTTAAATACTCAAACATCCAAAATAAAAGCTCAATACAGAGAGCAGGGCTTTCACCTGACTTTCATTGTGTATGTAAATTATGTCTTAAAAATTCCCCAAACTGTACCATGATCTTAACCTTATGCAAAGGAGCTGCTTTGTCAGCTCATCCCCACTGCCAATTCTTTTCAAGTCAATTTTTCCTACTCTTTCCATTAGACTATTATTAGCCTTTGTTTTGTCACCATTCAAGAATATTTCCCCTTTCTCTGTTGGAATAACCCACATGCTGCTCCCCTGAGTTGGGAAGATTGAAAGTAATGGTTATTTAATTGAATTTCTCCCCTCAAGGTGCATTGGACTATTTGGCTCCTCATGTCATTAAGGTCATCCTTAGGGAGGGAATCTAGGCTGAGTTCATCTTTATCCCTTGTGGATCATTTTTTTTATTTTTTTTGAACCTTCAAACCCCAATCCCTTCTTAGCCTAGAGCCCTGAAGTGTATTGATTTCTGTTAAATGGAACTCCCTACTGCTATCATAAATGCCCCTCTTAGTGCTAGGCTGGTGCCCATTATTACAATGATTTTTTTATAAAGCAAGAGCACTTGTTCTTGAGGATTTGAGAAACCAGGTAATTTTTTACCAACTTCTATTATCTAGTGTATTTGGAACATTCATGTGTCTCATTGTACACACTGGGACAAGTAGCTTTTTTTTTAAGTTAGGCAGGCACAAATAATAGAAGGACCTAGGATTTTTCAGCAATGGTATGAAATATCTTGGCTTGGAGATCTCCATCAACCCAGATCCAGGCTAATCTGTGGCTTAGTTGAAAAGTACTAGGGAATTGCCTCAATCCTAGACAGTTTAAATGACTTTCAAAGGTTTACAAACCTAGTCAGGGTCAAAGGAGGCAGTTAGATATGCTGATAAATTATCCAAAGAGCTATTTAAATAGTGTAATTCATTATGTAAATTGAGTTCTTAACCTCTTACATGTAATTCATTTAAATGTTTAAGCAACAGAGTCTCTGAGAGGCAGCACAGACTAATGGAATGCTGTTGGAGGCAGAAGGATATGAGTTCTATTCCTGCCTCTGTCACATAATGGTTGTGTAACACCAGGCAGGTTCCTTATGCTCTTAGTTTCCCAGGCTACTCTCTAAGATTGTAAATTGAAGAGAAGGTGCTGATGGGCAGTGCTAGGAGTTCTCTCACCCAGGAGTTTCCTAGAACAATGAAATTGCACATTTTTGTTCCTTTTTGTATGTTTGTTTCTAATGGGAAGAAACTATGCTAGGTCCCCAACATTTATGTGAAGATTAGTAAGAAATAAAAATGTTATAGTTAAGAAGAATCAGGGGACATGGGTTGAAATCTTATCTCTGACAATTATAAAAAATATCTATTGGTAGGTTCCTCAGCTTCTCTGAATCTCAATTTATTCATCTGTAAAAGAGGAAAAGTTCAGCTGTGTGCCATATGACAAAACCTCCTGATGTGGTTGTGAAGAAAGTGCCCTGTAAAATTTAAAGGCCTGGGCACAGGGCCTAAACATGTAATTGTTTCAGTGTAAGATAAGGCAAACTCCCTCTCTCAATGCAGCTTTAGTGGTCTGGAGCACTGAGATAATAATTGACTTGCCCAATGTCACACAGTCAGTCAGTAAGTGTCACCAGCAGGACTTAACCTCAGGCCTTGCAGGCTTCGTGGTCAGTCCTCTATCCACTCTACCCTACTGCTTCTTACAAACCTCAGAACTCATTAGAAATGTATAGTTGTCATTAATGAAGTTATCTTTTTTCTGGAGAGTATTAGTGATATTAGTGAGAACTCATGGTAAGATAACTACCTTCAACAAGGCCAATTAGCAAATTCCTTATAGTTTTTATTCTTAGAGAATTGCCTAAGGTAATTAGAGGTAAATTGATTTGTCCAGTCACACAGCTCATTGTCAGAGATAGGAAATAATAGAGTTCTTATTAATACCAAGTCAAGTCCTCCATTCTCTAAATTCCTCCATTAGACTGTGGGCTCTTTCAGAACAGATATAATATTTTGTTTCACTTTCTCTCTCCAATGTCTAGAACATGCCTGGTTCAAATAGTAATGGGGGCTCAGTGGAGAGAGTGCCAGTCCTGGATCCAGGAATACTCATCTTTCTGAGTTCAAATCTGACCTCAGACACTTACTTAGCTCTGTGACCCTAGGAAAGGTATTTAAGTCTGCTTGCCTCAATTTCTTCATCTGCAAAATGAGCTGAGAAGGAAATGACAAACAACTCCAGTATCTTTTCCAAGAAAATTCCAAGTGGAGTCATGAAGAATCAAACAGGACTGAAAAATAAGACTGATGAATCCATCCATTAACACTGTATTGTCTCTTATCACAGTAGTTATCAATGACTAGAGAATATGTGATAGATACTTAAACAACAACAACAAATCATTAAAAGACTAAAACAAAGGTATATAATTCTGTGTGATACCCAAAGAAAGATCAACTACTTTCCCCAGGGAAACCCCCATGCAGAAGAGGATGATGGCTTGCTTTAGAGTGGTGCCAAGAGGAAGAGAGAAATAAAGAATATATAGAATAACGATTAATAAAGAATAAAGAAAAAAATAAGGTAATACTCCACAAATTTACAACTCAAAGTAGTCCGGATTTTTCTGTTAAATAAATTCAATTGACTATGTGAATAGTGTATATGGGGGAGGGGGTGTTCGGAGAACTTTGAAAAATGGTCAATCATTTAAATCCCATCAAATATGATATCTGTCTTCATCTTCAAAGTGAGAGAGCTGATTGCAATGACCTTTATGTTCCTTTCCAGTGCCAAAAACATTTATCCAATAAGGGGGTTTTCATCTTTGCACAGTCATGAAAATCCTATGCTTTTATTCATTTAAGAATGCTGAACTTAACCTAATCACCTGTGACATCAGTCTTATTGCACAATGTTTTTCATAACTATCTGAACAGGGAACAACATAATTTCAAAAGAAAGGAACAGATTATCATAATGAAAAGATTGCTACAGGAAATTTAAATAGAATTCCCTATTGAGGACCAGAAGAAAAAATACAAATTAGTGTGGGGGGGGGGGTAAGGGGGGAGGTTTCCTATATGGCTGCATGATGAAATAACATGGCTTCTCCTTTCTACCTTTATTAATCTTCAAAATACTAGTTACAGAAGGTCTTTTGGGTCCTTTACCACTACTTTTTCCTTCTGCCCCTGAGATGCTCCTAGACACTTAGCTCAGTTAATGAGTACCTCAAATAACTTGCATGTTTAAACTAATCCATAAAAGAAAGCTTATAACAAACAAGAAAAATGAGTCATTTTTAATATCATTCTACACATTTAGATCAGGATTAATATGTGGATCACCATGGCTTTTAGGAAATATGGGATGCTTAAAGAATAAATTAACATCATGTACAGTTTGCCTCTAGGAGATATGAAGTTGCCACTTTAGGCCTTCAAGAACTTACTTTTTTTTTTTCAAACCACCCACAGTTAATTATCTCAAACATACAACTGTTACAAGTTTGAGAATTTTAACCAATATCTTTTTACTCCTGGGCAGCTCTGACTATTTCTTCATATCGCCAGGGGGCTCAATGGATACTAGACTTGGAATTTTGAAGATCTGAGTTCAAATCTCTGCCTCAGATACTTACTACCTGGGTAACAGTGGGCAAATCACTTGAGTTTAGTTTACATATCTATAAAATTGATATTGAAAAAGAAGAGATGATATAAGAATAAAATAAGATAAATATAAAAAAACAAATCTTCAAATGTATATACTAAATGCCATTATATTATGTTATGTTATGCTATGTTATGTTATATTATGTTATGTTATATTATATTGTACACAGTATATATGGTAATGTGTATACACTGAGGCAGCCTGCATGCATATTTATTTTGTATATATTTTATGCATTGTTGTTGTTTTGTGTGTGTGTGTGTAAATAGGTTTTTCACCCCCACTCCAAACAAAGTGGAATATAAATTCCCTGAAGCTAGGCATTGTTTAGTTTAGTTTTTTTTTGGGAGGGGGGGCGGCTTTTTGGTTTTGTTTTGCTTTTTGGAGGGGGGAGGGCAGGGGAATTGGGGTCAAGTGACTTGCCCAAGGTCATGCGGCTAGTAAGTGTTAAGTGTCTGAGGTTGGATTTTAACTCAGGTCCTCCTGACTTCAGGGCTGGTGCTCATTCACTGCACCACCTAGCTGCCCCTTTGTTTAGTTTTGGTCTATGTATTCCTAGTACCTTAGTACCAGGTACATGTTAATGATTTAAGAAATATGCTGATTTAATTCAATTGAATTACCCTTACATAATTTCATTTTTCCCCTTATTATTTGGCATATCCTACATCAGTGGTTTAAGGAGTTATTATTAGTTATATTTATTCTGAAAGGCTTTCTGATAGCCTCTACCTAGTTTGAATATACTTCTAGTTGGCTAGACTAATCGTTTTCCAAAATCTATCTATCTGTGCTACTAGATATGCTACTAAATTCAAAAGTTGATACTCAGGTGGCTAGGTGGCACAGTGAATAGAGTACCAGCCCTGCAGTCAGGAGGACCTGAGTTCAAATCTGACCTCAGACACTTAACACAAAACTAGCAGTGTGACCTTGGGCAAGTCACTTAATCTCAATTGCCCTACCTTCCCCTCCCTCCCAAAAAAAGCAAAAAAAATTTTTTTTAAATTGTGATACTCAACCTAAGATATTGTATTAAATAAATTAACAATATGCCACAAAATAATGCATAAAAAATCAGGATAGAGGTTCCTTGAGGTCAATGTTGAAAACTTATTCTTAGAATCCATTTCTATAAAATAAAGATGATGACTGGTGATAAAGGGTTACTGTACTAAAAAACAAAATATTTTACTCCTTAGGTAGAATCTTTCTAAACAGTTAAAGACAATGAAACAGATGACTAAATAGCAGATGAAGTGATATAGTGAGAAAAATACTGAACAGAAAAGCAAGAGATCTACATTCAAGTCACAATTCTTCCACTAAATAAACTGTATGACCCTTTGCAAGTCATTTCAAATCTCTAGGACTCATTATCCCAAGTCATAATATACGCAGGTTGACTCAGACGACCTCTGACAACCCCTGAATCTTCAGTTCCACGATTGAGGAATAGTATACACAAAGAATATCATGTTCGGGATTAGAGAAACTAAATCTAAATTACAGCACGGCCACTTATTCTGTGGGAAGATCACTCAATAGCTGAGGGCCTCAGTTACACATTAGTAAATTTGGGCGTTGTACTATAGAAACCAATCTCAGATGTCCTTTTTTAGCTCTGCATCTATGACCCATATCCCATCTCTCTACCTTTGGACTATCATTATGCCTCGGATACTCTGTCCTCTAACTTAGATCTCTTAGTTTCCTCTGCTGCCTTCAAGCCAACTCAAATTCTACTGCCTATAGGAGAGACTTCCGGATTCCTCCCTGCTGCCAGTAATTTTCCATAAGACATGACCTTACATAGACTCTTTATAGTATGTAACTTGTATCACTTAGTTATTTACATAGTTTTTTCTTTCATGGGAACAAGGGAAGAGTCTTCTTTTTTAGTGGGTTCTATTTGTTTATTTTTTGGCTTTGTTTTTTTTAAATCCTCAGAATGTACCACAGTGCCTAGGTAGTAGATGCTTAATAAAAATGTGTTTTTCAATAACTGATTGACTAACTCTATTATCCCATGAGATAATCTCTAGAGTTCCCTCTATTTCTAATATTCTATGACTCCAGTGCAATGTTAATCCATTTTTGTGGCTATCAAACATACAAACTGAAAAGATTAATAGAAAAATCAAATTTCACAATGCAATATTTGAAAGGGAAAAGAATAGAATTGAGAAGAGTATAGATTTCAGGATAAATTAATTTTTGAAGGTCATATGTGGATTTAATGGTGTGCGTGTATATGTGATGTAAAGAGCCAGTCTTTTCATTGAAATCAATATTTTTAAACCAGGAAGCAGAACCACAACTAATAGGGAAAAAAAAGGTTGAAATATTGATTTCTATGAACTATATATACAAATCCAATTTTCAGCAGATCTCTCTCTCTCTCATCCCCCCCCTCTCTCTCTCTCCTCATTCATCTACTTATACATTCAAGTCATTTGCTCATTTATATATTACTTGCTTAATTTATAGACAGTGGGGCTAGGTGTTCTTTACTTTAAAGACAGAATCTATTTATTGAATAATAATTTTCATGATTTGAGGTTTGTGGACCAAAATTTATTGGAAGGCAACTGGGTAGTAAGGAAATTTAGCAATTCTCTGGCTTCCCGCAAGAACACACTGCTGTTGAAGTTGGGATAACTTAATGAGTGAATTTTAAATATCTGATTGACATGCATGGCAAATTCCTTCATTGCCTGGGGAAGATTGAGAAAAAGTCTGACTCATCCTGAGTTCATCTGAAGGCAGTTCCTAGACAAGTCAATGGAGTGTTTGCATAAGGAAGTTGCATGGCTGGAGTTGTTGTGTAGTGTTTAGTAAATGAGTAGACATGTTATTGTATAGAATGCCAGATAATTTCATGCTAGGATGAATTTTACTGATGTTTACTTATTGAAAATTGTTTTTCTTTCAGAGGGGTAGAGAAGTTGGAATCTCTTTGGGATGTACTATGCCCCACAGTTGTAACCCTTCAGTTATAAACCTAAGAGGAGAAAGTCTTATCAATTCTATCACTAATTAGATAAGTGCAAGTAGATAAGTCATTTGCCTTCTCTGGGCCTTATTTATCTTATTTTTTAAGGACCATAGCAATTACAGTATGTTTAAAAGAACTTTGAAAAGTACTAAGTTATTAATTTATAACATATCTGTGTGCACACATACATGTATTCATACATGCATATATGCATCTGTGTACATTGTGCATATATACATATGCATTATATGTATGTATATGTGTATACAGAGAAAGAGATGACATATAAGTGTATATATTACTAACTTTCTACAGAGAGGAAGACTGTGAGTCAACCATATATTCACCAAAACATAAAAGGATCATTCACAAAGCACCAAGGAAAACATTTCGATAGAATTATGAATATTGTCTTAAATTAAAGCAAAGCACTGATTTCATCAAATCATGTCCTAAGCATGTAAAGTATATGTTGTTCAACGTCTGAAATGGAAGGGTCTACACAAGTAGCTGTAATTTGGGCTCAGATGTCTTTAATCTTGATACTGGCTATCTTTGAGAAGAAAAAGGTCTAGTAGGCTGATATATATATATATATATATATATATATATATATATATATATAAAATATGTGTGTGTGAAAAAGTGATGACAGGGTTTTTGTATTTCTTCAGATACTAAGCAGAAGGAAAAAAATATATAGAAGTATTAATTTACCATAAGTAGACCTACTGCTGAGGAGATAAAGTCCTTTTCGTTTATTTTTTGTTACAGAAGTTTGTTGAGGAATCCTCATGGAAAAGCTCATTTACCAGAACTCTAGAGTCATAGAAAATCAGAGCAGGACTAGACATTGGAGCTCAATTTACTCCTAGCCTGCATGAATAAAAGCATGGTCTCCAAGGGGAGGCAAGTGATAGCTCTTGAAGTCTCTGCCCTGGTTGAGGCCCATCTAAAGTATTAGATTCAGCTAAGGACAACATATTTTAGGAAGGACATTGGTAAGCACCATAATATCCAGAGCATACAAATCCTCTGAAGAGCCTTGAGACCATACCATTGGAATATTGGTTGAAGGAACTAGAGATATTAAGCCTGGAGAAGAGATTTATAAACAAGAAAAAATAATTGTCTTATTCAAATATTTAAATCCTATCAGGTGAAAGAGAAATTAGATTGTTTCACATCAGAGACAAAGAATAGAAATGATAGGTGCTTTAGCGTAATTTGTTACAGGGGTAATACAAGAGAGAAAGCATAACTTCCAAAAAAAAGTAGGAATGGCTGCCTTGGGATGTACTAGCTTCTTCTTAATTAGAAGTCTTTAAAAAAAACAACTGAATGGATATATTTTGTCAGGTATATTAAACAGGGGATTCTCATTTGGGTGTGCTTTGAACTAAATTATTTCTAAGATTTCTTTCAAAATTGAGGTGCTATAATTCTATAATCTTCTAGTTCAAACCATTCATTTTACAAATGAGGGAAATGAGGGTCATGGGGGTTACTGTTACTTCCTTAATATAACACAATAAATAGTAGCATTGATACTTCAACTCAAACATCATGAATCTCATAGTACTCTTTCCATAATATCTTTTTTCAGTGAAACATCATGGACATAATGATAAGGCCTGGGGAAATATGGCTAAAGAAGAGAGGCATTGTGGTATGGTAAATAGAGGACAGGGCTTAGAAGGGGAAAGAGCTGTGTATCCCCCTCCTCCCTGCACACCACCCCTCTTCAAGTTACTTAAACTCTTGATGCCTCAGTTTCATCACAAAGAAACAAGGGAGTTGGACTTAATGGCCTCTAAGATACCTTCCAAGTCTCAGGATATCTGATCTCTGATCCTATGAATTTGGTTCTACATGATTTCCTTCATAGAACATCTTAGGAGTTTAGTCATAGACACTCTCTTCATACCCCTTAATTTTCTTTTTTTTAATCAAATGCTTTTTTAACTTATAGCTTACATCATTCATTTCTGCAAGATTTTGAGTTACAAATTTTCTCCTTGTTTTTCCCCCTACCCCAAAATAGCAATCCCACTGGATATCCCCTCTTCCAATCTGTTCTCTCCCATATCTTCTTCCATATCCCCTCTGACTTTCCAGTAGGGCATGGTGGATCTCGATGCCCCAGTGCCTGTATATATTATTTCCCAGTTACATGTAAAATAATATTAATAACAGTATATATATATATATATATTAAAATTTGAATTCCAGATTCATTCCCTTCCTCCTTTGTCACCCACTCTTACTGGGAAGATAAGCAATTCAAAACAGGTTGTACATGTGTAGCTATGCAAAATAATTCCATAGGGGATATATCGTAAAAGATTGACTATATTTCCCTCCCTCCTATCCCACCCCCCACTTGTTCTATTCTCTACTTTGATCCTGTCCCTTTTCAAAAGTGGGTAATTCGAACTTCCCTCCCCCCCAGTCTGCACTCTCTTACATCATGCCCCCTCTCATCCCCTTCCCCCCTACTCTCCTGCTCCTTCATTTTCAATGTATTGTAAATTAAATTCTCTACTAATGTCCTGCTTTCATGCTGCATAGAAGTGTGTAGAGATAATCCTGTAACAAAACACAATAAAAATCAAACCCCCAATCCCCTGCTAGTACATAAGCCCTAGTATATATTACCATGATGGAAAGACTTTGAGTATGGCTATTTGCTGACAAATGGTATATCTATTGAAATGATCAGAGAATTCAAGCCTATTTCCTTGTGACTCCAAGCATGTGAAGACTTCCCTCTGGTGGAATGGGTAGCTAAGAATATTATGTTCCAATGGGCATAAAGGCAGCTGATGTTTTGTCATATTTCAAAGACACCAAAAGCTTTCACTGCATCCTCCACCATTGCCAGTCATCCTGAGTTTGCCTTGCAACTAGACTTTGATGACTCTGAAGAAAGAGTGAAGCTGATGACTTTATTCATCTCTGCCTCACTAAAATCCAATTCATTTGAAAGTCAAGATATCATCCAATGATGTCATTGATCCTTTTGAAAATGAAGAAACAAATAATAGCTTCTATTTATGCACAGACCTACACCATAGGTATTAAACATACTACCAGTGACATTGCCTCTGCGCATTCTGAATACAACAGATTATAGCCTAAACCAGCTTCAAATGTAATTGTGAATAAAAACAAAAAAGAACATGGCTAATATTAATATGTGGTTTTATAAGTCAATATGTGGTCTTATTTGCATTTTAGTAGCCTCTGTTTCTATGTGAGTTTCACAATGCTATCTAAAACATAACAAACAACACACACACACACACAACAACAACAACAAAAACAATCCCCACTGCCTCTCCATAGCTATTGCTGAAATTGAATGGACTCCTCTTATATCTAGGAATTATCATGAATATTAGGAAAATGATAAAATGCATTCTGATTTGTCCCTCTTTAAGGATCAGGATTTGAATGATTCTGATGGTGAGTGACCCTTGCACATAGAATGCTGTACTTGCACAGATCTACATGGTTATCTCTATGATTTAAAAAATATCTCTGGTTATACATTTTCCCTCATTTACGATTCATCACCTGAATCCCATGTACAGACTCTGTTGCTTACAGAATAGCAAAGGACTGAGAAAATTAAACTGTTTAGTAAACAAAGTTGTCCATAGGGAAATCATTAGGAAAACCTGATCAACTGGAGGCACTCAGTGGAAAGTAAAATACTCCCTTGTATCAAGTAGAGCCAATGCCTTTTGAGAAAGCACCTTGGATAGGGACAGAAGGGTGCAAAGAATGTACTTGAACATTGAATTTTTAATTGATTTTTTTTTTTACATCTTCCTCTGCTTTATGATAAAATCTGTTCCAAGAATGTGTGGATTGGTGTCAATGAGGTGCAATTAAGGTAAACGTGATTCACAGACTCCTGCTAGCTGTTGGAAATGAAAACTCTAAAATTGTTCTCCTCAAGACAACAGAATTAAAATATGTTTCAAAAGCAATGATATTATGGTTCAAAATCTTCAATACTTCTGTAGAGTTCTCTACAGTTCACTTACATACTCCATTATGTCACATAGCTCATGGCTGTAAATAAGAGGGTGGTAAGGTAAAGTTTAAAAAAAATTAATGAAAAATATTGAATTTGATGAGCTCTGTGGAAGGGGAGGACAGCTAAGTGACAGAAGGGGACAAAGTGATGGACCTAGAGTCAGGAAGATTCATGTTCCTGAGTTTAAACATGGCCTCAGACACTAGCTCTCTGACCCTGGACAATTCACTTAACCCTGTTTGTCTCAGTTTACTTAATTGTTAAAAAAAATAAAATGGAATAGAATAAGCTGGAGAAGGACATGACAAACCACCCGAGTATCTTTTCCAAGAAAATCTTAAGCGGAGTCACAAAATATCTGACATGACTACAATGACGGAGAAACAACACAAATGGAATGGGAAGCATCTGTGTTGATATACCCCATATAGTGTACACTGGATTGATTGCAGACAGTCAGAACTGGAAGGAACCTGAGAGGTCATCTATCTAGTTCAAGTCCAAGTCATAACTATGCAGAAGTCTCCTCTAAAATATCTCTGAAAATTTGGCATTCTCACCTTATCACATGACCCCTGATGAAGGGTAATCCACTATCACCCTTCTGAGGACTAAACAATTCAGTTTAATAAGCATTCATCATATTTCTATCACAGGCAGAACAATAAGTAGTCACTGAGAAAAATATGAAGTTTGCTTAAGACATTGTGCCATTTGCACAGAATCTCATCAGTGGGCATAATTCCCGGGGGGCGGGGGGGGGGAGTATAACCTAGGGATAATAGATAGGTCAAGTGTGTCTTTGATATTGATTTCAGGTGACCCCTTCCTTATGCACTTAGCTGTTAGCAATCACTCAATGCTCCTAAAATTATCATGTATATGCTTACCTCTTTATAAAGGATAACAGTATAAAAGATTCAGAGTTGGAAGGGACCCCAGTTTATACCATCAAATCAAACATGAATGGATAATATAATAATAATGATTCTTTTAGTTAATGGCTATATAGTAGGCAAAGTTCTGCATTTGAATTCAGGAAGTCTTGGTTTCAAATCATGTCTCAGACACTGATTAGTTGTGTGACCTTGGAGAAATGTCTCTCCAGCCTTGATTTCCTCATCTACCAAATGGTCACAATAATAACATCCACTCCAAAAGTTTGGTATAAGGATTGAATAAAATAATATAAATATGTCATTTTGCAAACAAGTACTAAATAAATTAATTCTAGGGTTTTTTTTTTACATTTTCTGCTAAAATAAGGTTTCCTATTATTCTATGTGTCATATGCACACCAAAGAGCAATAGTAAATGTCTAATTCATGTAAATCTCTTATGGATCTTTCAGTACTTTTGGAGCTAAAAATATAATAGTTCAATTCTCAGGTAGTAATGATAGTCCTTAATAATAATAGTCCTAAGGGAAATAAAACTAAGACTCCCATTGCTATTCTCCATTAGACTCCACTTCCATTCAAGTTGTACTTTTTATTACTTCTTGAACAGATTCTCCCTAGGATTAATTATATGTTTGCATAAATACTGTACTTTTCTTCCACATGTATCCTAAAAACAGATGTTCACAAATAACCAAACCATGGGGAGCATACATAGAAAGGATTTAAAGAAAAAGCAATGATAGTTGATAACAAATATCCCAATATTCAATACACTTTGCTACCAAGACCATTATATACTCAGGTGGCATCTCTTTGAAAGACAGTCTGGAGGATAAAAAAAAAAAAAGGTTCTTCCTATGAAAAGTACTGAGCTTATATTTGTTATTAACGACTCAGAGTTAATGAAAAGCTCTTAAAGCAAAATAAGACCGCAGTAGTCCTAGTCAAACCAATATCTGAAAGGCATCTCAATACAACACATTTTCACTGATAAGTTCTCATCTACTCTCTATTTGGAATTAACTTCTTAATATCTCATGAAGGAGTGTCCCCATAATCCAAGGCCACCTAATCCAATTTGAGTGGCTTTGACTTAAGTTCCCTGCCCCTTTATATCATATATAAATGTAAAACATCTTTGGGTTTAAATTTGAGGTGGAGTCAACACTGAAAAATGTAAGTCACACAGGTTGGACTATTATAATAATCAAATATTTGCCCTGGGGCCTCTGAAATAACTTGTGTAAAAACATTTTAGTCATCAGGAAATTAATTCTCAGTGTAGTCTTTTCATTTCAGACAGTCCTATTTTTATTCTCTACAAATATATATTTTCTTGGTTCTTCACACATGTGTCTCATATCAGGAATACTCCAGAGCCATAAAGTAGAAATAATTCAATTATTTTATTAAGCAATGAAATTTAAGAAATATTTATTAAGTACCTACTACACTCAAGGTATCTTACTCTATACGAGAAATCCAGAAGGCAATTTTTGAAAAAAATGTCAGTTCCCTAACTGAATAAATTCATGTTGTAGTTGCTTGATAAATAATATACTTAGGAGATAAAGAAATGTAAGATAAGATGAGAAGAGAGTGAACACTAAACAAGAAGAGAAATCAGGGAAGATTTCTATAGGAAGTGGTACTATTGGAGGGGGGAAGACAGGGCAATTGGGGTTAAGTGACATGCCAAAGTTCACATTGCTAGTAAGTGTTAAGTGTCTGAGGCTGGATTTGAACTCAGCTAATATTGACTCCAGGGCCAGTGCTCAATTCACTGTACCACCTAGCTGCCCCATGATAACGTCTTAATAATAACTATTTTGCATCTGTGTAGATCCCAGGATTGAATTACCAATAATACAATAATATAGTTCAAAGTCAATGAGGTTTTAGAGAAAGTAAGAAGATGGAATAGAGAAGGAAAGGACAACTGGAAAGAGAAGTACCAATTAAAAGGCAATGGCAGTACTCCAGGTCAGAAGAAATGTAGGGTTAAAACTAGACTAGAGAATGTGGAACCACAATGGAGGAGTAAAAGCAGGGACTTGTTTGAGATCTTACCCAAAACTCTCTAAATATCTATTTTAAAAAATGACTCTAAACAAATTCTAGAGCAGCAGGGCCCACAAAATGACAGAATGAAGCAACATTTCCAGCCCAAGACAACCTAGAAGGTGGACAGAAAAGGTCTGTTGCATTAGTCTGAGAGAAGAGCCTAGTCCAGCAAGGGCTGCACAGGCACAGACAGACCAGCAGGCCTTAGGGCTGAATCGTTGGCAGCTGTAGAAGTTTCCAGATTTCTTAAACCCAAAAAAACAAAGACAACTTAGAAGGTAAGTGGGAAAGATCTGTCAGACCTGAGTGAGAGAGAAGCCCAGTCAGGCCTCAGCCCCAGGGTAGTAGCAGCAGAGGTGCCAGGCCCTGCTTCCAGAGTTCTCAGCCCACAGCCAGTGGGAGTATGTAGCAGCTGATCAGAGGTGAATTGCAAGGATCTCTTTGCTGGTGCTGAGGAAGGATTCTCTTGGTCACAGTTCTGGGTGGTGGTCCTGGGGGAAGGAGAAGCACTGGTGTGACAGAGCTTGTGGCAACAGTGGAGAGAGGATCCTCCTCACATTTCCAAGGCAGAAAAGAGTGCTTGTGGTCACTCACAGACCAGAGCACAGTCCAGGAAAGGAGTTAACACCTCTCCTTTGATCATATCACCTTGGAAGAACTGAAAATATACAGGCCCCTAAAAGTACCAGTGAAAACAGCTATACAAAACTCCTCAAGTTTGGGACAGTTTGTTTACTACTCTGGAAGCAGAGTCCTACCTTAACACAGACCTAAAAAGTCAAGTAATTTTGGGGGAAATGAGCAAGCAATGAGAAAAAAATCACACTATAGAATCTTTCTTTGGTGACAAGGAAGATCAAAACATACAACCAGAAGAAGAAAACAATGTCAAAGCTCATCAGCTTCCAAGAAAAAAATACAAACTGGTTGCAGGCCAGGAAAGAGCTCAAAAAGGATTTTGAAAACCAAGTAAGAGAAGTAGAGGAAAAATTGGGAAGAGAAATAAGAGTGACAGAAGATAATCATAAAAATGGGTCAACAGCTTGCTAAAGGAGACCCAAAAAAATGCTGAAGAAAATAACACCTTAAAAATAGACTAACCCAAAAGGCAAAAGAGGTTAAAAAAGCCAATGAGAAGAAGAATGCCTTAAAAACAGATTTGGTCAAATGGAAAAAGCTCATTAAAGAGAACATTTACTTCAAAATTAGAATAGAGCAAATGGAAGCTAATAACTCTATGAGAAATCAAGAAATTATAAAACAAAACCCAAAGAATGAAAAAAATAGAAGGCAAGTGAAATATCTCATTGGAGAAACAAGTGACCTAGAAAATAGATTCAGAAGGGATTGTTTAAAAAAATATTGGACTACCTGATACCCATGATCAAAAAAAGAACTATCTTCTTCCAAGAAATTATCAAGGAAAACTGCCCTGATGGTCTAAAACTAGAGGGTAAAATAGAAATTGAAAGAACTCACTGCTCATCTCCTGAAAGAGATCCCAAAATGAAAACACCTAGGAATACTCTAACCAAATTCCAGAGTTCCCAAGTCAAAGAGAGATTATTGCAAGCAGACAGAGAAAAACAGTTTGAGTATTGTGGAAACACAATCAGCATAATACAAGATTTAGCAGCTCTACATTAAGTGATTGGAGGGCTTGGAATATAGGATTCCAGAGGTCAAAGGTGTAAGGATTACAAGCAAGAATCACCACCCAGTAAAACTAAGTATAATCTTTCAAGGGATAAAATGGACATCCAAAGAAATAGAGGACTTTCAAGCATTCTTGGTGAAAAGACCAGAGCTGAATAGAAAGTCTGACTTTCAAATACAAGGATCAAAGTTGAGCATGAAATTGTAAACAGGAAAGAGAAATCATAAGGAACTTATTAAACTTGAATTCTTCACATTCCTACATGTAAAGATGATACCTGTAACTCCTGAGACCTTTTTCAGTTTTAGGTTAGTTGGAGGAGAGAGTTGAATATGAAAGTAATAAGTGTAGATGCCATCGTAGAAGTTTGCCAATGAAATGGAAAAGAGATGTGAATAACATAGATTGATAGTTTGAAGGCATGACAGTATTAAATAAGGGTCTTTAAGGATGGAAGAGACCTGGACATGTTTGAAGACAGGAAGGAGGAAGCAGAAAAACAACACTGACAATGAAAACTAGAGATGGAATGTTTGATATACTAGTTAGAGAGACAAACCTCCAAGGGGAAAATATGGAATTCCTCCTTATATGAAAATCCTTTAAATATCTTGAGAAAATAATATGCTCCACTATTTTCTCCCTTCTTTAGACTACTCTTTGCCATTTACTTTAATCACTACAAATGTATGATTTTGCAACCATCATTTGGATGTTTTATTTCATCACTCTCCCTTGTCAGTGTCCATAACTAAAAACAATGATCCAGAGGCATTATGCTCAGAAAAAAAAAAGAGAGAAGCATTCCTTAGCTATGGATAGTAAATTTCTATGAATAAAATTTTAGCTTACAAAATTCTGAGAAATTTACATAATTTTATTGTCATATTGGACTTGTCTTCTAAAAACACCTTGGGCTTTTTTCACAGTTAATAGAAAAAGTAAAGTACTATACACATCACAATGTTTATAGCAGCACTTTTTGTAGCGTCAAAGAAGTGGGACAGAGAAGATGAGTATCAATTGTGAAAAGGTGAAACAAATTGTGGTAGATAAAAAAATGGAATAATACTATGACATAAGAAACAATGAATATGAATAATACAGAGAAACATGGGAAAAATGATATAAAATGAATCGAAGTGGAGTAAACAGGACCAGGAAAATATAAACAAGCTCACCAATGTGAATAGAAAGAAAAATAACAACAAACCACATAACTAAATGATGTCTAATTATCAATAAAGGTTTGTCCCAGTAAAAGAGGAGAAACTGTACTCTTCCTATTTTTAAAGAGATGATTTACTGTGAATATGAAACAGTGTATACATTGTCAAAAAAATTTATTTTTTGTTAAACTAATATTTTCCTCTTTTAAAAAAATATTTGTTAACAATAGATGGCTTGCTGAGAAAGGAATGGGTAAAAATTATATTTGGAAATGAAGGAAGGTTAAGGGCAAAAAATAAATTTTCTTTAAAAAAAACCCTCAGAACAGAATGTTATATTTATACTGTTGAAATTTAATATCAGACATAGTACATTGTTCCAACTTGTAGAAAGACCTTTTTGAATACTGATTTTATCAATAAATATGTTAAACTCTATAAATTTTTATCTTCCACAAATTTAATACACACATGTTAGAAGTATGAGAGTTAGGTTTGAAAGGGATTTTAAAGGTCATCTGATCCAAACTTCTCATTTTACAGATGAATAAATTAAATCTAAGAGAGGTTACACTCATTTTTTTTAAAATGACGTTAGAGCTAGTAAATAGCAAGGATGGGATTTGGGTCAAAGGTTTTTTATTCTAAGTAAACCTCTCTATCTACTATAACATACTGTCTTCTCTGACTAATTCATTCCAATAATTGATTTAAAAAAATATTAACAAGAGAAACCCCTAAGGGATACCAAAACAAATCTCTTTTTAGGGACAGCTAGGTAGTGCAGTGAATAGAGCACAAGCCCTGGAGTCAGGAGGACCTGAGTTCAAAGCCAGCCACAGACACTTTACACTTGCCCTTAACTCCAATTACCCAGCCTTTCCCCATCCAAAAAATGCAAATAAATAAATGTTTGTTTAGATTGGGATCCATTCACTGAACTTTGAGTATTATTTTGCTTCACATAGTTAAAAATTCACCTTAATTCTGTTATCTTCTAGTCTTATTTTCTCTATTTGGGTCACAAGGATTTCTTGGGTGCTTTCTTTTCTCTACTGTTTTGAATTTTGAATATACTAAATAATATCATTTAGGACATTACAATGTAGAAACCACATTCTAAGAGATGATGAGATTATTTTGCCCATCGATAAAACCCAAATTAGCTTTATCACTACTTCCATGTATAAAAGAGGAATAATTCAGAGAAATTATTAATAAATAATACTCTAATCATGTGTGAAAATAATGAATGGAATCATGTATTTAATAATCCATTTTAGGGGCAGACAGGTGGCGCAGTGAGTAAGAGTGCCAGCCCCAGCATTGGGAGACCTGGGATTGGTCCTGGACTCAGATACTTGGCACCCACACAAAAAATAACTGGCCGTGTAACATTGAGCAAGTTACTTAATTCTGATTGCTTAAAAATAATAATAATCCATTCTAAACTGTTGCAGGGTATGGCTAGCAAGCATTTGAATTCTGAAATTAAAATGTGGACCATTTCTATCTTCAGCTTTCTGGCACCTTTCTTCTTTCTTATGTTTCCTTAAAGATTGTGAGCAGCAATTCCGTGATCACTCCTACAAATCCTTCAGTGTCTAGGTATGTAATTGCTCAGCTAAATGTTTTAAATCCTGTTCAAATATCAAGGTGCTCTCTTACTATTTCCTGTTCTCTTGGGTTTTAATTCCCCATTTGTTCAACTATTTCTAGTTTGAAGATCATTCTCCTAAACCAAGCATCTGTTGACATTTTCCCATCTGCCTCAAAGCAGATGTGCTATCCTTACTTACATTGTTCTTTCTCCAAATGTATTTTGGGGGGTCCATACAATCCTCTTGTCATCTTAGATTTTTTTCCCTTGTTGTAACCAGTGCTACAGCACACATGAAAGTCATTTGAATTCACCCTTATTCATTTTCTTGTGTTTCCATTTTGTTTCATACATCCTTTCAAAGTCTACAGTCATCATCTTGGCATTAGCAGTCACAAAATGAGAAATAGTACAATCAGAAAAAAATAAATTAAAAAAAATAAACATTGTTCTGGAGGGTGGAGCCAAGATGGTAGGGCAAAGGCCAGGGCTCTCCTGAACTCTCTTCCAAACCCCTCCAAATAGCTTTAAAAATGACACTAAACAAATTCTAGAGCAGCAGAAATCACCAAAAAAACACAGAACAGAATGAAACAAACTTGTAGCCCAAGACAAACTAGAAGGTTGACAGGAAAGGTCTGTTGCATCAAGCTGAGAGAGAAGCCCAGCTCAGCATAGGTTGCATCAGCACAACTAACTAGGAGCAGATATTGGGAGTGACTGAATTGGGAGTGACAGAGCCAGGATAAGCAGCTGCTTCTGGAGCCTTCAGCCCACAGATGGTAAGGGGATCAGACAACTGGTCAGAAGGAGATTATTGGGGTCTCTTTGCTAGCACTGAGGTAAGACTCTATTGCTCTGCCCATTCTTGTATTTGGATCACAGTCCTGTATTGCAGGCCTGGAGCAACGAGACTGGCATAGCAGAGTTTGAGACACTAGTGGAGAGGGAACCCTCCTCACAGTTCCAGGGCAGAAAAGATTGCTTGTTGCCACTCACATACCAGAGCACAGTCCAGGAGAGGAGTAAACACTTCTCCGTAGTTCATACCACATTGGAAGAGCTGAAAACTTAGAGGTCCCTAGAAGTATCTCTGTAAATAGCTGCACAAAACCCCTGAAACTTGGGATAGTTGACCGTCTGCCCTGGAAGCAGAGCCCTACCTTAAAAAAGAGTTAAAATTAAAGTAGATAGCTGGGAAAATGAGTAAACAGTGGGAAAATAACATTTATAGAAACTTACTTTGGTAACAAGGATGATCTAAATACACACTCAAAAAAAGATGCCACAGGCAAAGTTCCTACATTCAAAGCCTCCAAGAAAAATATGAATTTGTCTCAGGTCATGGAAGGGCTCAAAAAGGATTTTGAAGGTCAAGTGAGAGAAGGAGAGGAAAAATTAGAAAGAGAAATAAGAGTGATGTAAGAAAATCATGAAAAAAAAATGAGTCAACAGCTTGGTAAAGGACTCACAAAAAATGCAGAAGAAAATATTGCAAAAAAAAAAAAAATAGACTAGACCAAATGGCAAAAGAGCTCCAAAAAGTCAAAGAGGAGAAGAATGCCTTAAAAATCAGATTTGGCCAAACAGAAAAGGAGGTCCAAAAGCTCAGTGAAGAAAATGATATCTTAAAAATTAGGATGGAGCAAATGATATCTACTACTTTATGAGAAATCAAGACATCATAAAACAAAACCAAAAGAATGAATAAATAGAAGGCAATGTGAAATATCTCATTTGACAAAAAAAATACTGACCTGGAAAATAGATTCAGGAGATTTCAGATTATTTTTCATACATCCTTTTTACGAAGGTGTATGAAAAAGAAAAAAAATCAGATTTTTTCAGATAGTTTAAAAATTATTGGACAACCTAAAAGCTATGATAAAAAATAGTGTAGGCATAATTTTTCAATAAGTTATGATGGAAAACTTCCCTGATATTCTAGAACCAGAGGGTAAAGTAGAAATAGAAAGAATCTACCTCCTGAAAGAGATTCAAAAAGGAAAATTCCCAGGAATATTATAGCCTCATCCCAGAGTTCTCAGGTCCAGGAGAAATTTTTTCAAGCAGACAGAAACAGTTTGAGTGTTGTGGAGCCACAGTCAGTATAACACAAGATTTAGCAGCTTCTACATTAAAGGACATGAGGGCTTGAAATATGATATCCCAAAGGGCAAAGGAGCTAGAATTGCAACCAAAAATCACCTACCCAGCAAAACTGAGTATAATACATGATTGGGAAAAATAGAAATTCAATAAAAAAGAGGATTTTCATACATTCTTGAGAAAAAAAACAGATCTAAATAGGAAATTTGACTTTCAAATAAAAGAATCAAGAGAAGCATGAAAGGTAAACGGGGGGGAGGGGGGGAAGTAGTGCAGCGAGTAAGAGCACCGGCTCCAGTGTCGGGATGACCTGGAGATCGAATCCGGGCTCAGACACTTAGCACCCACCCAAAAACTCCTAGCTGTGTAACCTTGAGCAAGTTACTTAACCCCAATTGCTTAGGGGCGGCCAGGTGGCTCAGCGAGTAAGAGCACTGGCCCCAGTGTTGGGATGACCTGGGGATCAAATCTGGGCTCAGATACTTAGCAGCACACCCAGAAATAACTGGCTGTGTAACCTTGAGCAAGTTACTTAAACCTGATTGTTTAAAATAAAAGAAAAAGTAAACAAGAAAGGAAAATCATAATCGGGTTATATAAAGTTAAATTTTTTTTACATTCCACCATGGAAAGATGGTATTTGTAACTATAGCAGCAAGCACCCTAGCATACCTAGGATGGCTGCTAGCACAGGTTCTTAGATCTGCTTTTCCAAAGGAAAGCAACTCAAAATGGGTTAACAATCTTACTTTAATCAAACATGTATCATTTACCTAGTTCAGGGGAAAAAGTCAGCACCCTGAACTTCAGAGAATACAAACAGAAGTTACAAGTAGACAAAAACAATACAGAGAAACAGGCCACCAGACAGGGCTTCCAGATGTGTGACCATTACATCCATACCTAGTTAGTTACCAGAGAGGAAAGCACCAACATCTGGGTTTTCAAAATCAGGGGGCTCAACAGCTACCCAGAGTCTCATCTGACCAATCCACACAAATAAGAACCCCAAGCAAAACCTCAACTCAAGAGTATCACAATCTTCATGACTCACTTCATAATTACAAAGTAACAAAAGGTGTGGGTCTTCTTGTAAAATAAGCCTCCCTTAAGCAAGCTTCTCTTGTTGGGTTTCAAATAAAGCCCTTTAAAAGACAGAGAAGATCTTCAAATTCCCGAGGCCTATTAAGAGGTAGGGAAGATGTTCAAATTCCCTTACCATCACAGTAACTCATAAGACCTTTCTCATTATTAGAGTAGTTAGCAGAAGTATGTTGTAGCACCAATGCAATATTCACAGTGCCAATAGTCACTATAAATATACCTGCATAGTGCTCAATTACAAAATATAACTCCATATAGAAGACAGAAGCAAAACAGTTAATTAGACACCAGAAAGCTGAATCTCAAAATCAGTAAGCCAATTCCATCATGGTAGCAAAGAAGTTAATAAGCAACAATGGCCAGAGAGCCACAGCATCCTTTAGCCTTCCCACAAACCAACACAAGCCTAGTTGTCAGAGCAGGCAGCAAACACCAAATTTTACCCACAAGCCTAATTATCTCCTTCAAAAGTGTCCTTTCCTCCCAACTGTTTTTAGCTGTTCTTACTCCCAGTTTCCTGGGGTTCTGCTTCACCCTTCAACAAACTCCTTCCACCAGAGGTTCCATATGATTACCTTCAGCCTATTAGGGGACAGGGTATATGTTCAAAGCAGGGAAGATCTTCAAATTACCATTACTGTTACATACACACACACACACACACATATACACAGAGGGAACAGATGTGAAATAATATGAAGGGATGATATCTAAAAAAATGAAATTAAGTGGTAAGAGAGGAATGTATGGGGAGAATGAGAAAGAGAGAGGCAAAAATGGGATAAATTATCTCACATAAAAGAGGCAAGCAAAATTTTAACATTACAGGGGAAGAGGAGGGAGGTGAGGGGGGAGTGAATGAACCTTACTTTCTTCAAAATTGGCTCAAAAAGGGAATAACATACACACACAATTTGGTATAGAAATCTATCTTACCCTAAAGGATAGTAGGGTGCAATGGCAAGCAAAGAAGTACTTAGTGCCTTGTTTCAGCTATTTAATTATTTAGCACCTTGTTTTAGTTCAAGTTTCTTTTGACCGCTGCCCATGATTATATCAAGTCTTTGTTAAGAAACAGAACTTGTGAAATCCACAGTGGGAGAGACTTGCCAAAA
Organism: Petaurus breviceps papuanus; assembly: GCF_028583685.1. NCBI lineage: Eukaryota > Metazoa > Chordata > Mammalia > Diprotodontia > Petauridae > Petaurus > Petaurus breviceps. The sequence continues at coordinate 12,180,174 of NW_027187330.1, forward strand.
ACAAGAACTGGAAGGATGTAAGACATGGGTGGAACATGGAGGAGCTAATATATATAAGGAGAAACCCAAGCTGGGAAAGGGGAGAATTGAGAAGGGATCACTTGTGGTGGTGGCACTCTATTTGCCTCCTCTGTCTGTGTTGAATTTTGCTTGTAATACTTTGTACAGAAGCCCTGGGACCTGACTGGAAGCCCTGAAAGATAATTTTCTTGTTTCCTGTTTAAAGAAGTCCTGGGACCATACTGACAATTTGTGTTGAGTTCTCTTGTTTGTGGGTCTGTAGTGATTTCACAGGCAGATACTGAATTGATGATGGTGCCAACAATGTGTGTGAATGTTGTTTTGGCTCTGTTATGCTTTCTCTACCCAGAAACAGAAATGGCAAAGGACTTGAGATGGACTGGACACTGTGAAGTCCAATATGGAACTGGACAAGGAACTGGATGAGGAGCTGGACAAGGAACTGGATTAGGAGTTGAGAGCTGCCCACCTGTGAATCCAGGTGACAATTGGGCAAATTCAGGCAAAAGTTGGAACCATGGAAGAAGAACCATGCAATCTCAGAGCCAGCCTCAAGCCAAGATGAAAAGACCTCTCTTTGGGTACTTAAAGCTGACTGAGATCATGTGGCCTAGGGGTGGGAGAAGTTTGTACTCTATAACTTGTACCTCTTAAGGAAGATTGAGTTAAGGATGATTGAAAACTAATTTCCAATCAAGAAGAAGACTTTTTGACAGAGGCATTAAGACAATGTGACCTAGGAGTGGAGAACTTTGACCTTTGTACTTTGTGTCCCTTAAGGAGGCTTGCTTCTTAAGGATGATTGAGATAAGGGCTTAGTGAATGATACCTTTTGTTTAAAACTATGTGGCCACTTTTTGTGAAAACTATGTGGCCACTTTAGTGATAAGTTGTTATGTTATAACATTGTGAATGCTGTATTTTGGTTTCTGTGAATGTTTTGCTTTAGTTTACTGCTGAATCAATAGAGAATTCACTATACTTTCTGATCAGAACCTTACAGCTATTCACAGCAGCAGTCCTCCGGAAAGGTGCTGGTGCTTGGCTTTACATAGAGGAAAAGAGAAGTGAAAGGTTGAGGGTGGTGATAGAAGGCAGGGCAGATTGGGGTGAAGGGGTAGCAAGAAGCAAAACACTTTTCAGGAAGGACATGATGAAAGGAGATATGGAATGTAATAAATGGTGGTGGGAATAGGATGGAGGGAAATATAATTAATCTTTCATAACATGATTATTATGGAAGTGTTTTGCATGATTACACATGTATAAATTATATTGAATTGCTTGCCTTCTTAATGGCTGGGGGGGGTAGGTATGGATGAAGGGAGGAAATTTGAAACTCAAAGTTTTAAAAATGTATGTTAAAATTATTTTTATATATAATGGGAAAAATAAAATACTAAATAAAATATTTAAAAAGAAAACAATATATTGTTCCTAGCCACAGTTCAATATTATGATAAAATTATCTGTGTTTTCAATGACTGACTTAAAAACATTTGACCAGCATTTAATAGATGTACTTTTATGCTCTTTATAATGTCTTAAAATTTACCATCAGACCATTCCAGGATGACTCTACCAGACAGGAATACTGAACTGAGAAATATGGTAGAAAAGAGTAAATAATCCACTTCATTGGCATCACAGTACTGCAAGGTTAATATCCATTTTTAGGAAATGAAACTTTTAACAAGCTACACTGATTGAAAATAAAGGGAAGTTTCATTATCACTTGAAATATTTTCATGGCAAGGGCAATCAGTAGACTTTCTATTATGAACATCGTTGACTTGTGAACACAGCTATAGTAAATTACTTAAATTATATTTGGGTTGTGGCAAATATCATCAGCTGAATGTTTCAATGTTTACTTTGGAAAATCTGTGATGAACTTGAAATGCCTCTTAAGATTTTTCATCCTGTTATTATTCTGTGTCATATTACAGACATTATACCGCATTATCTTTAGAGCCAAAATCTGTATCAGGATGTTTCAAAATAATTTTGTTGCAGTCCATAGAACACAGGCAGATGTATAATTGTTTTCTGTTTGATTTTATTTATAACATAATAAATTGTAAGTCACTCTCTCTTAAGACTTTGGAAGAATTATTTAGAAAATGGACCCTTGTCATGTGCAAAACTTAATATATCTTCTAGAGTGATTGCTAACTTGCTTTATAAATAAGATCTTGTATTTCCAATTCTTCTTTTCATTAAGGAGTTCCAACTTGTCAGCAATTGTTGAGATTTCTCCCCTGGATATTATTATTTAATAGTCAATATCTGATGAGCCTCAAAGGCAATCACTCAGAAATAAATCTAATTAGCCTAATCTAGGGACAGCTCTCATCATGTCAGTATTTTTTGAATCCTGACCAATTCAGATCAGCCCCCTGAATCTTTTCTGCCATCCACAGTTAGACTAAAGTTAGTGTCATCTTCCCTTACTGTCAAGGTATTCCTGTTCCTTTTGTAATTGAAGAACACAGCATGTGTCCCAAAGTGCAAAGTCTAATCCATGGGGTCAGGGGTGATATATATACTCATACAACATATCAAGTAAGAAAGCAATCCTAGATACTGTAGATGAAGAATTCCTTGGGGCTTAAGGTCCCTTTGTCATCTTAACAACAGAATACCACAGAAATCTTATTCTGCAAGATATATTTCCAAATAACTAGCACAAAATGTGGAGTTGTAGGTAGGGTAAGTCGAGTGTGATTTTGTATAAAATAGCAATTAGATCATCAATACCATGATATTTCCTTAATGGCGATTAAGAGGTCTCTAACTTAAGTTTTCTAATTTTGGGGTAGCTGTTAATCAGGAGAATAGGAAGAGTTGTATTCCAAGTTAAGAAACTTCCAGGTCATTTAATATCTAAGTCTTTACTTCCCAAGGCATTTCAACCATAATTGCTAGAACCACTGCCAATTGGTAGGTGTGGCTCCAGATAGATACCCACAAAGCTCTGCAGATTCTCTCTCTTTTACTCTTAAATCTTAGGGTATTTTTGTTGTGGACCTCCCCAAATTAGACTATAAATCCTCTCTACACTGAGTCTTCCTCAATTTGTATATTCAAATAGAGACTCCATTCTCTAAATTACTATATATTTGTGTGCATGTGTATGTGCATGTGTGTGGTTGCACATACATATGCACATATATCTATATATGTCTAGAACTTGAGGAAAGGCATATAATATTCTCCTTAGGAAAGTATACACTTGTATGCTTTCACTGATGTCAATGTTTTGTAAAAGGAAATCCTTGATATCAAAGCCTGGTTATTAAAAAAAAAAGAATGAACTAGAAAGAGACATGAAAATCCTAAGCCTCTTAACATTCTATCATATGGCTTTCCCATCCTATCGATCATAACATCTCTCCTCACCTATTGGCTATGTTCACACTCTTTATCTTTATTTGGGGGGGAGGTTGGGGGGAGTTTCAAATTTCAAACAATCAAGTAGATTGGGGGAAAAAAGTGTCACAGATTCCCCAAATCACTATTTCAGTTCAAACCTAAGAATAATCTCTATCCCATCCAAAGACGGGAAAAGATGCTTGTTAGCATGACTGATGCTATCTTGAATGAACTTCAGTGATAAAAAGGAGACATTTTATTTTAAACTTGAAGTTTTCCCCAATTCACTTTTGTTCTATTCAAATACCTATTAATTGGTTAAATTACAGTGACCACTTCTGTTTCTGAAGACATTGAGGAATGTTCCTTTTCCCAGGTCCCTTCATATGTAAATAAAATAAGAAAAGCAATTATACATACAAAAACGTGTTTTTCTCCAGAACATTTTCCCTCATAAAGCTGTAGCAGCCTTCCTCTACTTCCTTATACTTTATTTTCTGATTCTCTGGTTGAATTATTCCTATTAGTGAAAACCCAGGTTTATCCCATGCTTTCAAAATGCATGAAGTCAATGTGGAAACAAGTTACTTTGACAGGAACAAATTGAATATTAACAAAAACATCTGAATGAAATGGATATTATTTAATCAGAAAGTATTTAATCGAAAGCTCTTGCTCATCAACCTAATAAAAGTAAATGATAATAGCTTCTATCTAACAGGAACTAGGCTACTATACATCATGCTTAATGGAGAGACTAGGACCACAGGGGTAAGTGGTCCTCAACTAGGTGTTAAATAAGCATGAAACAATTTAGCTACCTGTTTCCTAACAATTTTCACTTTGGAAAAGGAAATGGAGATCTCTTCCTTTAATTATAATGATGTTCAAGTCAAGGGGGAAAAAGACAGATGAATGCTAGGATAATCTAGTTAAGTGAGCTTTATTCCCCCCCACTTCCCACCACACACAGACACCAGACACATACATACACACACACACACACACACACACACACCAGTCAATTTCTTCTTGCTATGGTAAATTTATTAGTACTTAAAATATTGACTGTTTGAGTCATGGTATACTAAAAGGTAAAGGAATGTGGCATTTTTTACCATTTTCATGAAGAAATGGGGATTCATCCAAATTTCCTATATAAACACATTTTTTCTTAGCATGTTTAGAAATTCATTAATGAAGCATATATGTGTTTAAAAATGGTGACTATTACACATGACTATTCCATGACACATATGGAGCTAGAATCCAAGAATCTAAGTCTTTTGGCTCATCTTAGAGTCCCCTTTCCACTTTGTCACTCTAAATTTTCACTTCTTTTTGTTCATATGGTCTCTGTATGAAGGTCTCTGTCTCTCTTTCACTTTCTTTCTGTGCCTCTGCCTGTCTATCATCATCGCTTCTCTCTCATCTTTCTCCCCATCTTTTTATGCATCTTTCCCTATCTCTATCTCTCTCATTATATCCATTTTACAGATGAAGAGAGGCAGATACAGATTAAGTAATTTTCCCAGGGTCATAAATTTGGATTTGAATTCGGCCTTCCTGAATCTAGTTTCAGCACTCTACCCACTGTTCCACCTAAATAGTTCTAATTAATAGTTTTTAATCTATTATGAAGTGACCAGAGAGACAGCCAGTCATGGTGTAGCAGATAGAAAATTGATCCTTGTAACAGGACCATATGGATTCAAGTCCAACATCTGACACACACTGGCTGTGTGTCCCTGGGCAAGTCACTTAACCTACTAGTCTCCCAGGATACTCTCCAACATTTGAAATAACAGGGCAGCTGCCAACTTGCTTAAATAGTCTCCTCATTGGTATTTCATTATACCAAAGTACTCACAGGTGATGATTGAAAAACAAAAGAGAGAGGGGGG
>NW_027187330.1:12185573-12198832 GCF_028583685.1 Petaurus breviceps papuanus
GGGAGAGAGAGAGAGAGAGAGAGAGAGAGAGAGAGAGAGAGAGAGAGAGAGAGAGAGAGAGAGAGAGATTATTATACTAAAAATATTGTCTTAAACACCAGTCTTCCCAAAAACAAATAAAAATCTTCTAGTCAAACTTTTTTTTAAACATTCATAAGATATTGTAAACAAGTCTTTGAATAAGCATAAGACTTTTAAGATGAGATGCAAAGCATCCATTAATTGCTCTTAATTCAAAATAGTACATCCTCTGGGATTCATGTAATAATGTAAAAGGCAAAGAGACGCCAACATCAAATAAAGAGAATAGCGCATATAGAAATAGAGATGTTCCTTCCATTATGAACCTTTCATTTTTCAGATCAAGAAATTAACCAGATTTTAATTGACTTGGCTAATGTCATACTGAAATCTGAGATAGAACTGCAACTCTCTTTCTACTAAAGCAGTAGCCCCAAGGCTATGTCAAAGGAATCAGTCAGCATAATCTATGCCAAAGAACAACTAGTCCACACTGTGGGCTTATAAAATTGGCCAAACCTTGTCCAAAGATTCCATTTCATCCAAATAGAAAGGGACCTTATTTCCAGCACTTGTAACTGCAGAGTTCTAGGGTTGATCTAATCAAGTGATGAGGGGAGGACAGGAGAACTATACATTTTACCAATAGCACTAGTGAAAGGAAAAAAAAGCCATGACAATTTTCCATGCTCCATGATTCAGAATAATTAATTTAATAACTGTGTCATATGATAAAAACAAATAAAGGGAAGGAAATGTGGATATGAATGATCACTGAAGCATAGAAAATTAAAGGAAAAAACAAATTACAAGTATAGTCCTGGGAATAAAAATTCAGTAGGATATATTTTTCTGATGCTAATTTGATTTCCTACAAGGGGGTGCTGGCCCATGAAGCTACAGTGCATATAAAAGTATTATTTATCTACATCTGTTGGACCTTGTTTATTGGCAGTTGGAATGTAACCCTTTGTCTCTGAAGACCTCAGAAACAACCACCTTCCACAACCCCACCATTGCCTTTGTACCCTGCAGCTCAGTCACTGGCCTGGCACAGGGCTATGTTGGTTCATTTTGAATGTTATTCTTACTAGAATGTATTCCACAAGCAGGGGTATTTTTCTTTTCCTTTCAAAACAGATAAATTATAATGGAATTAATGAACTGAGACAAAAGCATAAAACCTCCTAGCAGTTTCAGAACGTCTATGGTCAGTTAGAGATGATACAGGGAAGCTGAAGCTAGTGTTGGCTTTAGGAACTGATGGTCTGATTTTGTATAATCATATCCTCGAAAGACTGGCTTATTTATAATTATTTCTTAATATCAAGGAAAAAATAAAAAGATTTTACTTCAACATGTATGAGTCTTGTATTGAATGATATTAAATTCCTAAGTAACATTTAAATACATGTGTATAGGTATAGAATAATACCTCCTCAAGCTGATCTGATAGGTTTTTTCTGAGTGCAGCAAACTTAAGCCTTATCAATTTGCCTTCTAGTTTATACTTCTCAGATATTAGAGAAGTTGAGACCCTTTGGCCTCCCGTATTTACAATTCTAACTCATCTATCACAATGGCTTTGGTGTTTGTCTCCTTTTATGCCGCATTCCATTTTCCCCCAGCTCTGCACAGACTGAGCAGAGAACAGTGTGGGTCAGTGGATGGCCCTCGCTTACCGGCAGTGTTTATGTGACCCCGTCAAGGTTTCAATCACAAAGCATTCTCCTTCATTCAGACAATATGCAAGATCCTTGTCTTTGCACGGCTTAAAGTGCTCCGATCGTTCAGTGGAATATGTAGTCGTATCTGTCAACAAAAATGCACAGGGGAAAGAAATATACAGTCAGTATCTCATCAAAATCCAAGCCCCCTTTGCCAGACAGGTCCCATAAGCAATCATAGAATTATATGTTCTGACAGGCTTTCTTATATAAAAAGCATAAGATTATTCCATGGCACAACATGGACAGAAAGGCCAGTGTGCTGTCTCTGTTCATATAGGACCAGTTATGCAGAATGTGGTCACTTTATCAAAATGTCATACTTCTAAATTAAATTTTAATCATTAGGCTCACCCCAAGTATCTCCAGTTTAGAAAACATATTAACAGTAAAAGTAAATTATATTTTACTAAGGCTTTCTGAATCTGCTTTCATTAATTTAAATTTTAACAAATATGGTGCATGGAAATGGATACCTCTCTCTCTTTTTAATTGTCACTGCATGTTATAAAACATCTGATCAATGGATATTGTGACTATTCTGTGGCAATCAATGCAGATTCCTGGTTTTTTACTTACAACTCTAATTGGCTAATAGCAGAACCAATTATTCCTTCAGTGATTCTCTCTTTATTGCATAATTAAAATGCAAATGTTGCAAATACTGAAAGAGACTTTTATATATGAAGAATGCTGGATCTACCTATTTGACAGAATCAAATTATTGCTATTAGCTTTCTCTTGGGGGTAAAGGGGAAAATCTTCATTTTTCCAATCCAAGTCATTTCAAATCAGGAAGCATTCTCCTAACTTGTCCTAGGCATCAAGAATGCAAAGACAAAATAAACAAAAGAAAAAAAGAAAGAAATCAGCCTCTGACCTCAAGAGCATTCTACTTAGTACAAAGCAAGAAAGGATACAACATGTAAATAATAAAGCCTTTAGACCATCGTTTAAAGCAGCGGAAGAAGACACCAGCAACAGGGTGGTATGGGATAGTAAAGAAATTTCCTTATAAATAATATAAACTAATGCACATGGTCAGAGGCTTGATGGAACACAGGGATTCTAGGAGGTAGAAGAGCAGTACATTTTAGGCATGGCACAAGCTTGTACAAAGCCATGGAGGTGGGAAGTGAAATTGTGATTAGGTTATTTTGGCTAGAATGAAAAATTAGTGAAAAGACTTATTAAACAGTTGTTTGGTATATATCGTCCTGTTCATACCTTCTCTGATTTCTGCTTTGCTATCTACTTGAATAAATAGGTATCTTTGCTACCAGCTAAGTATTTTCATTGTGGAACTGGCATTTGTTAAGAAAGGGGTCTCAAACCTTAGATATAAAGCATGGAATTATGTCCCTTCTTCCAAGTAATGAAACAGTAATCGGAAGTTAGCTTAAACCTAAATAGTGCTTCTTAAACCCTCATTTGGAGAAGCACTGAAGGGGTCACAAGAAGAAAAAGTTTAAGAAGCCCTGCCTAGACTAATAATATTTAAAGGAGCAGATAGATATCATTCTATCCTAGTAACCCCTCTGTCAGCAAAGAGTAGTATGGCCAACTTCTGACCCCAATCTCCTGCTTCCCTTCCTGGGGAAAAAAAATAATAATAATAAAGCTCCTTTGCAGAAGGATTTGAGAAGAAGATACTAGAGATGTCTATTCTGCTCCCTTTTAGCAACAAAACAACATTATGTCACGTGTGGGGGATAGCCCTCACTACATATAAATGCTTATAATTATTTATATGCTTGTAGTTGTACTTATTGGGGCAGCCAGGTGGCAAAATGAATAAAATGCAAGCCTGGAATCAGGAAGACCTGAGTTCAAATTTGAACTCAGATACTTAGTAGCTGTGTGACCCTGAGCATGTCACTTAACACTTTTTGCTCCAGTTTCCTCATATATAAAGTGAACTGGAGAAGGAAATGGCAAGCCACTCTAGTATCTTTGTCAAGAAAACCCCAAACAGGGTCAGAGAATCAGACATGACTGAAATGACTCAAGAACAACAAAAACAAAAATAATACTGCCCTCACTCTTCTATCTCTTGAAATAAAATATATTCTCCTGAATGACAGAAATTATTTCTTTTTTATTTTATTTTGTTTTGTTTCGTATTGCTAGTGGTGGCTTGTTACACTAAATAAATACCTGTTGAATTGTTGTTAGAGCTAGATTGTGCAAGGCTGTAAAAGCTAATCCCTGACAATTGACCACCCTTACTGGAGAAGTAAAGAGGCATATATATGTATATACACAGAAAACCAGCTCTGGAGTCAGGAGGACCTGAGTTCAAATCCTAACTCAGACCCTTAACACTTACTAGCCATGTGACCTTGGGCAAGTCACCTAACCCCAACTACCCTCCAAAAAAAAAAAAAAAAGAATTTGAGTCATAGCCCATGTGGACTTTTTTTTTAAACTGTAATTAATTGATCAAGGCCTAAGAAATATACTGTGACATTCTGACAAGCATACAATTTAGAGGAAAAATTCAGAGAAGTATATGAAGTCTTATTAATTTTCATTATCCTCGGGGTGGCCAGGTAGCACAGTGAATAAGAGCACTGTCAGGATGACATGGGGATCGAATCCCAGGCTCAGACACTTGGTACCCACCCAGAAACACCTGGCCATATAATCTTGAGCAAGTTACTTAACCCCAATTACTTAGGGATGGCCAGGTGGCTCAGCAAGTAAGAGTGCCGGCTCCAGTGTTGGGATGACCTGGGGATCCAATCCGGGCTCAGATACTTAGCACCACAACCAGAAATAACTGACAGTGTAACCTTGAGCAAGTTACTTAACCCTGATTGCTTTAAAAAATAAAATTCATCATCCTACACAGCGAGCTGATTCAGTGGAAAAAGCATCAGGCAGGGAGTCGCCAGGAAAGCCAGGAAAAGCTGAGTTCAAATGTGGCCTCAGATGTTTGGCAGCTGTGTGACTCTGGACACATTATTTGACCCTGGCCTCAGCTTTCTTATCAGTAAAATAGGGATAATCACAACATCTACCTTCCGAGGTTGTTGTGTGGATCAAATGAGATAATTGTTAAATGCTTAGCACATAGCAATGTTACCCAAATGGAAACTATTATGGTTGTTGTTGTTATATCGCTGAAGGTTATAATCAGTGAATGCACTTTTCACAATATACTAAATATTTTCAAATGTCATGCCCACTTCTTATTGGATGATTCTGGAAGCACTACAAAGGGAGGGTTTAGTGATCATTATCATTAATGAAAATCTTACTAAATAAGCACTTTTTTCATAAAATAGAAAAGTATATTCATATTACTACTCTCTAATTAAAGCTGTCCCTAAGGAAGAGGTCATAGTTCATGCCCTTGGTCAATCATACAATGAACTGCCTTTCCTTGCTCCCTTCAACATATCTACACAGGAAGAATTTGGCTAAAATGGCCATCAAGAGCCGACTGGAAAAGGAAAATAAGAGGGAAAGAAACTAGGCAGCATTTAGCCTAAAGGGTAAGTATAGAAGAATGTATAGCTAGCCCTTTCATGTGATGTATTATGTGACTATCTTTCTCCATGCTGTCCTTATAGATGTAACACATTCCCTGACCTAGTCCCAGGGATATGCCTTCTTTTAGCAAGAAGCACCTCTTCAAGGGGGCGGCTAGGAGGCACAGTGAACAAAGCACCAGCCCTGGAGTCAGGAGGACCTGAGTTCAAATCCGACCTCAGGCACTTATACACAAAACACTAGCTGTGTGACATTGGGCAAGTCACTTAACCCCATCTGCCCTCCAAAAAGGAAAACAAAAGCACCTCTTCTTTAGATTCAAACTTAGAGATCCCAACAATGCATGAGGTCTTCATTATCAAACGTGTTTTTCTTTACATGAGAGAGAGAAAACTATATATAACTAGATAGATCAGTAGATATGGAGATATATCTAGCTCTAACCATCTATCTAACAAACTTCCATTCAGCAGTCCTTACATTACTGATAGGTTGCTTGAGACAGACAGAGATCATTAGATATAGATATAAAAATGACATATAGATCTAGTTATAACTCTATATAAAACTCTATACATTTATGTATGATTATATTTGCGTGTATGTGTTTGTGTGTGTAATCTTGATGTTGTGTTCCTAAAACCAATTGGGTACAAACAAACAAACAAAAAGGTACAATAAGAAGAGTATTGGAGATAAAAGAAGACTGCAGATCAAATCTGAGCACTCCCACTACTTTCTATGTAATCTTGAGAAAGATTCTTAATGTCTCTAGAACTCAGCTTTCCCATCTATATACTAATGGGTCTAGATTAATCTATTGATGTAAGTCAGAAATTTTGAACTCATATTATGGACCCCTTTAAATAGTTTGGTGAAGCCTCTGGATGCCTTCCTGAAACAAAGTATTTTTAAATGCATAAAATACATAGACTTATAAAAGAAAATAATTGTCATTAAATACTGTTGTGAAAATATCAAATAGTCAATTTCCCAGACTCCATAATATCATCCCTTGAATGTAAACACAAAAATCATCCCAGAAGCAGGAAGGCAATATACAAAAGCCTGCAGCAATTTTAGACAGATATTTAGAAACATGGAATATAAGACAGAATGTTATAGTAAAAAGGGAGCTGACTTTCAAGTCCTAATAGACATAGGTTCAAATCATGTCTTTGACATACTAGTTATACAACCTTAAGCATCTCAGGCAACTGTGTAAAGCCTATAATTTGTAAAATGAAAATGAAAAAAAAATTATGAATTTGTTTCATTATTGAACAGGAATCTCCTCACCAGGAATTTTTTTTAAAAAATGAAGTCACAGCCCCAAGTCACCCTCCACTGCTCCCATTACTTCGAAGTATCTGTAGACACAGAAAGTAAAGGCTATTTTTCCCTATCTTCTAAAATATAAGCTTTATGTAATAGGATGCCTGTTACTGATACCATGTCAGGAACTTTAATGGGTTTTCAATTTCTAAAACTGAAACTTCAGTGGTTTAATGCTCTCATGGAGAGACTTACTCTTCGTATGCCTACATAGCTCACCATAAATAGCCTGACACTGAGAGAAGCATAAATTCATGAAGTCTTAGAGATGGAAAGGACATTAAAGGCTATTGAGTCTGATCTGCATTTAAAGCAAACAACAGCTTCATCATTGTTTTCTAATTTACATGGATGTGTTTTCAACCAAATTGCTTACTATTTGAGATAGGTGATATTCTTTCAAACCTATTTTGATACATACTAGTTATGTGACCATAAGCAAGTAACTTCATACTTCTCTGTCTCAGTTTCCTCTTCTATAAAAAGATATGCTTCTACTCCCCCACTTAAAAAGTCATTGTGTAGAAAATATCCTATAAAGCTCATATCATTTTATGCGCAATATTTAGGATTAGTGTGTAGGTATTCATATAGTACATCTCTCCTATGTCTGCATTTTTCCACAGTAAATGTTTAAAATTCAAGGGCTCAAGCCAAGAAATTAGATATGAAATATAATGTACTCAACTGCTACTCTGATTGTTGCACTGCATTAATTCACTATCAGCTAACTTTTCCTTTAATTTCTTATTATCCATTTATTGATATTCACTGATCATTCTCACATGAACGGCTTAGTCATTTACATAACATACAACATAAAGAGTGAGATTCTTGTTTTATAATCAGCAATTTTAATGAGCTACAATTTCAGAGTGCAATACAATGGCAAGACAATTACGATCAATTAATTTCCATCTGACAATTGCTGTCTCTAGTGGTTGCCACACTGTGCTGTTGGTTGCTTTCTCCATTCATATTAGAGTATCTACTGAACATTAATAAGGCTGAGGGCATATGATAAATATTCCCAAGGAAAAAAAGAGAATATAAATTCTCTACTGAGGAATCAACCTTAAAATTCATTAATGTTTTTATCACCTCTAATTGTTGTTGTTGTTACTATTATTTTGGAAACCATATGTACCATTTTTAGGTGTTGTATATTGGAATTGAGGTCAACTTAATAATGAGGTGGCATTAATACTTTAAAAATGAAAAATTTTTATATATCACATTGTACTTAATCCTCCCATAGTAAAAAAGTATCCTTTTTCAATCGCAACTTTCATATGTTGGAAGGTATATCTTAGTGTCTCAAGGATACTGATATTTTACCATAATAATAATAATAATAATAATAATAAACTAAAAGACACCAGTGGAGAAGTGTGAAAGCCCTTTGAGAAGGAGTTTAAAACAATTCATTGAAAATTGAATGTCTGCTCAGTGAACTACATTGGACTTTTTGGGGGCATTCTCATGCCACCACACACTGAATCAGTCAATGTCTTTGCCAGTAGGCAGACTAATAAAAAGAGCCTACCTTTCCATATAGACCCAAGATTCTTATTTCTCTCTTAGGTAGGGATATCAAAGAGCAATGTTATGGAGGTTAGTGTTATACCTTAGTTATATTCAAATAAATAGGAGGAAAATGTGCTCTATTATCTTAGCTTCTTTAATACTGTGATGTAGAAATAACATGCATGAATTCAACTAAATTCTTGTGGCACCTATCATACATATATGTATGTATATATACACATATATACATATGTGTATGTGTGTGCATATAAATGGTGTGTGTGTGTGTTTTACAATTGCAATAATGAATTCTATGAGCTAGGTTGACATGCAGAATATGTATTTTTGTTCTTTTAACACTACTTCTGTAAGTCTACAAAGGGTACTCTCTTATTCTCATATCTTAGGATCAAATCATCCATCCCATTACCACTAAATTTCTATAAATTACATGATTAAGTCAAAGAATAGCAATCTGTGCCTTAATTGCCTTAGTTATCCTTTAAATTTTCTCTAATCTGTACTTATCTTTAAACACACAAACAAGAACTGCAAATAGTATTGCAGGTGAGAATCTTTGGTGATTTTAAAAATTTGTATTATTGGTTGTTCTATTTGGTTTCCAATATTCTTTATGATAGTCACCATTTCATTAAGCTTTTCATCTGGGCAAAAAAATAGATTGTAAAAAATATCGCAAGCAAAAATCATATTATAATATTAATTATAAGAGTGACTCTTGGAGTCCATTTCTAGCCTATAACTGAAAGTTTAAAGCCTATTTTATCATAAACCCAATAAAGATTATTTTCTCTTACCACATCTGTCACATTTGGCTGCCTTTACATTGTTTATAACATCTATGTCTATTTTTCATTTTGTGGGGTCACCACTGGTGACCTTCTGGCCCAATAATCATTTGAAACTGAAAGTTTCACATTATGATCAACAATTACCAAACCCCTCTCTAGAATTCAATCAGAATTCTTAAACTTAGTATTTAATTAATATTTGGTTCAGAAATATTGTTTGTTTCAGCAATGACCTTATTCAAAGTTATGGTAAGAATGCAGGTGACATCTAGGAATGTTCTAGAAGAGGAAAAAACAACATTTGAGAGACCCAGGAACATTAAGACAAAATGGAAAAAAAAGATAAAAATTATCTGTCCTCAAGGAGGTCATATTATAGTGATTGATTCTCATCAGAATGAAAAACTCCCAGGAAATCTAATCTGAAGACCTTCACAGTTTTCCCACTATTAGACTGAATAAACTCATCTACTTCAAAAGACAATCTGATTATGAGCCACTATCTTCCTTCCACATACTATCTTCCTTCCTAAGGACCAAAGCAACGAGTGTCTTTGCTGATCTCTTGACACCCCAAAATGTATCTTTTACACACACCCTGACAATCAAACGTCATCAATTCATCAAGTTGACTTTCTGTCATTTGGGGATTTTAAATGCCTACTACTTTCTTGGAGCTTTGTAAGGACCTTCCTTGTTTCTGCTTGTCTAGAGATAGTATTCGTTTCCTTCTGTTCCTTGTTGTCTGAGGTATCGATTAAAATTTTCACTGGATACTAAAGGTCCCACTGATACTATATGTTTGAGACTTCTGGGATTTATAAAGCATATTTATATAAATTGGATCGACTTTTCCATTTCCTTCATTATCCAATGGGGGAAGGGGAAAGGGAAGGAATATTTTTTTTTTATAGCTTCAATTTTCTTCAAGCACATGTCAACCTTTTGGACTATCCTAGGAATGCCTAGGTCAGTCTAAGTCTTGAGATCTTTTTAACACACATACAGACACACACACAAACACACACACACACACACACACAGGCTCACATGCCCAGGCCATTCTAAACAAAATGACCAGTTTAGACCCAGATAACATCTTTGTTCTTTGTGGCAGAATATCTGAGAGCCAGGAGCAGAGAGTCAATGCTGTGGTAGGGAAATCTACTGAGGAGGGTGGAAGAATGGATGTTCCCTAAACCAAAGTCCAAAATTAGGGATAAAATAAGGGGTTTTAAAAAGGGGGGAAGGATAAAAGCTAAATGCAGTTTTCTGCTAATTAAATTTCTACCATGAAGAAATTACTATTATTTCTCAAAAGTTAAATTTTCCAAGAAAAAGAGAGCAATATGAAATCCAAATTGGATAATTTTGATTATATTAAACTGAAAAGTTTTTGTACAAAAAAAAAGCCAACGTAACCAAGATTGGGAGGGAAGTGGAAAATGGGGAAAGAATTTTTCAGTCGATGTCTCTGATAAAATCCTCATTTCTAAAATATACAGAGATCCAAGTCAAATTTATATTAATACAAGTCATTCCCAATTGATAAATGGTCAAAAGATATGAAAAGGCAATTTTCAGAGGCAGATATTAAAGACATCTACAGGCATATGAAAACTGCTCCTAATTCACTATTGATCAAAGAAATACAAATCAAAACAAATCTGAGGTACCACATCTCACTAGTCAGATTGGCTAACATGACAAAACAGGAAAATGATAAATGCTAGGAAAGATGTGGGAAAATTGGAACACTAATGCATTGTTGGTGGAGTTGTGAGTTGATACAACTGTTCTGGAGAAAGTAATGCCAAGCAAAGGCAACTTCCAAGGTTCAGAATACCAACATAGTAACTCTCCATTTTATTCAGTGACAATTTAAGGCAAAACATTCACAGAAAAGAGAAAATCAAAATACAGCATTCAGGATTCACAAGCTCTGGGTTTCAACACTCAATCTAAAAACCAAGCCAATACAGGGGGATCTTTGAATTCCATTACTATTACAGAAAACAATTTGGAACTATGTCTAAAGGACTATAAAAATGTGCATAGCCTTTGATCCAGCAATACCATTTCTAGGGCTGTATCCAAAAGAGATCATACAAGTGGGAAAAAGACCCATATGTACAAAAATATCTATAGCAGGTTTTTTTATTGTGGTGGCAAAGAATTGGAAATCAAGGGGATACCCATTAATTGGGGAATGGCTGAACAAGTTGTGGTATATTAATGTAGTGGAATACTATTGTTCTATAAGAAAGGAGGAACAGACAGTCTTCATAATAACCTGGACTAATAACCTAAGACTTATAAAAAACTGATGCTGAATAAGGAGAACAGAACCAGGAGATCTATGTACATAATTGCAGACATATCATATTTGTAAAAGACTCATGATGGAAAAGATTATCCACAGTCAGAGAAAAAATACAGTCTGAATGCAGATTGAAGCAAATTACTTGTTCTCTCAAACTTGTTTGTTTGGTTTTTTTTTCCTTCTTTCTCATCGTATATTCCATTGGTTATAATTCTTCTTTACAAGTTGACGAATGTTTAAGGTGAAGGTATTTGTAGAACCTATATTGGGTCACATGCCTCTATGGAAGGTAAGGGAGGAGGAGAAGGAGGAGCGGGAGGAGAAAGTTTGTAACTCAAGGGTGGAACTGAATGTTGTAAACTAAAAGTAAATAAGTCAAAAGAAAAATTAAATTAAACTTCCCTGATAACCAACTAAGGTATGGAAAGAGTCTGTCACCTCTCACGACAATATCACCAAATCATTGGTGTCAAAGAGAGCAACCAATATGTTGTTTCAGCTATTGCAATACATAGATCAAACTGGATATAAACAAATATGTGAGTACATTGTAATCACCTAGCTACAGAATATATATTGATGTGCTATAAAGGGAAGAACACTGAACTATTCATCAAAAGACTAAGCTAATTTTTAGGTTTTGTTTAATTACTAATTATATCTTTTTGGGCAAATCACTTAACTTCTCAGTGTCTGTTTTAGCATCAACAACAATACTCCCATTTAAGCAACTTTTATGAAAAACCTATTATGTGTAACATATATTAGTAAGTTCTAGGGATACAGAAGTATTAAAAAAAACAGCCAAGCAAAGTACAAAGAATGCTGGATTTGAAATCACCAGACCTGTCTACAAATCCTGGCTCTGCTACTTATTAGCTATATGACCATGGACCTATTTCTTCATCTATAAAATTAGAAAGGTGGGGATAGATAATTTTTGTTAAAAATAATTTAATCAATATATTATTTTCAAATGGACTATTTTTCCCAATGCAATCCTGTAGATATTTTCTAGGTTTCCTTACAAGTCTGAATCTATAATCTTTACCCTTAATGAGTTTATAGTTTAAAGTAGCACAAATATGAGGTTGAGCATATAAAATGCCTAAGAATATGTTCAGTGTAAATAAAGAAAATTGTGAGAAGATCCAGGAAATTTGTCAGAGAAATGCTTGATATAGGAAAAAATATATGAATTAAAACTTGAAAATAGTTATAGAATTGAACAAATGGAGATTGAGTAAGGAAAAAAAATCTATTCCAAGGAAGACAAGGAGGAGTGATATGGTAGATTGGAAATGGTGACAACTTTGATCTCAGAGGGTCCAGGTTTAAATCCAGGCTCATCTATTTAAATCTGATGTGACTTTGGGCAAATCAACTTAACTGCTGGAATTCATTTGTAAAATGAAAGCATTTTGACTTCTAAGGTACTGTCCAGCTCTAAATCTATGAGCTTGTGAAGTAGTGAGGCAAAAACAAAAATAAAAAAAAAATGAGAGGAGGGACAAGGAAGGGTATGGTAGGAACATAAAATAAATGGAAGAGAATATGAGGTAATGTCAAAGAGAGAGGCAGAAACCAGATTGTGGATATACATTAGAGTCATAATAAGGACATAAAACTTTATTTCCTAGGTAATAGAGAGCCACGATATTTAAATAGAAGATAAACTTTATCAAAGCAAGTCATTTGGACCAAGTAATCTCTAACACCCCATACAGTTCTACAGCTTCCTAATTCCTTGGCTTCTTGATCATGTAGGTTGGAGTTTGCTTGAAACTGGACTCAATAATTTTTCAAGAAGTATAACATCAGGATGGGTAGGTGGCACAATGAATACAGCACCGGCCTTGGAGTCAGGAGGACCTGAGTTCAGATCAGGCCTCAGACACTTAGTACAAAAAATAGCTGTGTAAACTTGGGCAAGTCATTTAACTCCAATTGCCCTCCAAAAAGCAAAGAGGAAGAAGAAGAAGAAGAAGAAGAAGAAGAAGAAGAAGAAGAAGAAGA
>NW_027187330.1:12198842-12241260 GCF_028583685.1 Petaurus breviceps papuanus
GAAGAAGAAGAAGAAGAAGAAGAAGAAGAAGAAGAAGAAGAAGAAGAAGATCATGCAAAAATTACTTGTATTCTAACACAACCTTTTCCTTTTCATAGTAAAGCATTCTGCTCTGAGGGCAGAGAATTTAAACTCCTTTGAGAAACAATGTATTTCTCTTCTCCTTTCAACTTTTCACCAAATTAACACCCTCAATAGAATTCAGATTTCCTGACTCAGGGAGGCTCATGAAGGCTTTATCTAGCTCAAATTTACTGAACAAGATTGATATACACCATGTGTGTAAATTATCCCCAAATCTCCCTCTTTTTTCTATCAAAACATTTTTAGGGGAAAAAAAGAGCCAAACATATGTGAAGTAATGATTCTTAGATAGGATTTCATTTATTTTTCAAAATAACACCCTTTTAGCTAAATCATCTAGCCAACAAATATTTATTAGGGCTTCATTATGTGGCAAGTACTGTGTTTAAGTGATGGGAACACAATAAAAGGCAAAAACAAACAATCCTTTTACCTCCTTGTCCCCCATAAAAACCCACGACTAACAGCAGCTATTTTTAAATAATTATTATTACCCCAAAACGCAATGTCATTATATATAGCCACAGAACTTTAGATCTGATCAAGGGAGATCTTTCACAAAGGTGGCTGGGTAGCTTTCATAGAAACCATGAAAGACTGTTATTAACAGATAGAAATGAAAAGAAATATCAGATGCAGATGAAAGACAAAGAGTGTTCATTTTACTGATTATTTTTCAGAATTTTCAGATGCATTTTCTAGAAAGAAGAAATTTTGCAATAACCTACTACCCTATAAAAAAATCCAATAATTTTAGGGACAGACTAACCATTTGATTGAAACACCTTGGAGAGAATGAAACTCTGTCCTTTATGCCATATATCTGCAGTCTGATTAGAATTTGCCATTCAACAGCAAGAAAATAGTTTATAAAATATTTAATGGTCAAGAAAAGTTTAAGAATACAGCTCAGCTTGAAAGGAAAACAAACCATTTCCCAGCTGGCAGAAGCCAAAGATCACTGTCTCCCTGCTGCCAAAGATCAGACAATTGTTCACTTTGCAGGCATGGGAGAAATATAAGTGTTTTTGGCAAATAATTCAAAAGTTCAGTTGAATCAAGCAGCTGCTGAGAGGACTGACAGTTCTCTCTATAACCCATAATAATCAATTCTTGCAGTAAATGTAAAAAGGGCTGTTATTAAATTTGCATTACACACCTGCCAAACTCAAGGTTGGGATATTTCTTCTAAAGAGGGCTGTTCTAGCATTAAGTAAACTGGCACATTATTCCCAAGGTGGAACTGAAATGGCCTTATTTTGGTAATGGTGTTTCTAAATGGAAAGCTTAGATTTATGTCCTTTTTTTGAGATTTTCCCCCACTCTTTTTGGACACAGAAAATTCAATAGTACCCTTACTCACATGTTTGTCTGTCCTTTTCTCCTGATATGTTGACTCTAAAACTGCAGAAGGGAATTGTATTATAATCTCCCACTACTCCCAAACTTAGCTTTTCTGTGAATCGCTTACCTCTAATGGCCATACAAGAGAGTGAGTGAATCACACAGGATACCAGAGTAATTGGTGGCAAAGGTAATTTCCATCTAGACTTTCTAGTATTTTTCCTTTTCTTGCTGAATTCCTCTAGTTTCTGAGAAGTGCCACTTACAGTGACAAATACTTCAAGTAAGGACTTAAAATGTAGTCTCTTCATCTTAAGGTGCTAGGGTATACAGGTCCAGAGTATTTTTAAGAGTTACACACAAAAGGAAAATAAGTGAAATGACCCAAAATGTTTGCCAAGCCATGAAAAGGTGATGTTTATTTTGAGGCCTGTGTTTCAGGTTTTGATTTTGGGTTTAGAACCTAAACTAGGTTTTTCTCATCTTTAAATGACTAAAGAAAATATAAATACCATGAGGGCAGGAACTGAATTTTATCTGTTTCCCACCCCCAAGCACAACAACCTCTACATACAGTAGGCACATGACAGAAGTTTTTTGGATTGAATTTAATTAAACAACTTTTATCCAAAATTCGAATCTAGGCACTTATAGGACAGCCCCTGTACCCTTGAACCTCCCCCCACCATAGGGTTGGTAATCTCATATTAAAATTCCACAGAGCTCCCTTTCACCTTGTTCCCTTGTTTAGCCTGTAAGTCCAAACCCAATGGGAATTTGGGAAAAAATAGAAGGAAGAGAGAAATAAGAGAGGAATTTCAGTGTATGGAAAAGAAATAATGTTTCTCTGGTATTTATTTTAAACTTCTCTACTCAACTGCTGAAGTGATTTTCCAAAAGCACAGGTTTGAGGTCTGACTTCATTGCCTCTCTTCACCCCAATTCAATAAATTCCACTGGCTCCCTATATTCTCCAAGAGCAATTATTGAACACTCTGATTTTTAAAGCCCTTTGCAACCTACCTTCCTAGTCTTTTTTTTTTATTTTACTCCTTCTCAAACACTCTTTCGCCTTGCAACATTAGCCGATTCAGTGTTTCTAACCCGTCATACACCATTTTTTCGACTACGTGAATTTGCACTAGTTGTTGTCTGTTCCTGGAATATTCTCACTCCTTATCTCCATCTCTTGGCTTCTCTGTCTTCTTTCATGACTGAGTTCAAATTTTACTCCTCCCAGGCTTTTCCCAGTCTTCCCCACCCAGCCACTACTAGCTCCTTTCCTTCTGAAATTGCCTTCCGTTTGAACATTTAAATGTATGTAAGGTACATAGTTATTTATGCATTTTCTTCTCTGTTTGAATTTTATTTTAAAGCAAGGCAGTATGTTGTTATATTTGTATAGTTAACCCTTAGCACAGTGCCTGACATTCACACAAATAGTTAATAAATGCTTGTTGACTGATTGAGCTAACCTCACTAAGTCCTTTTCTTCTTAGTGTGTATGTACATATTTTATTTTTTATCATTGTGAAATTAAATTGGATTACTTCCGAACGCATTGTGTCTTACTTCCTAGGTCCAGATACAACTTCTAAAAAAAATACACTCTAATGTAAAACTCAGAAAACAGCAAGTGATATTTGAACTTTCACATGTCAAATTACTTGATTCATTGGCTACAATAAGCATCCTAAGCAGGAGATTTAATTAAATAAATAAGGAGTTTGTCAGTTTCTTAGAGTAGAAGACAGATACAATGTTTTCAGTAAGTACTTACTTAATGAATGACCATGTGAAACAAAGTGAATATTTGCTACATTAAGAAGTTTACTGGGAAGAGGAAAGTTAGGTTAAATGATAGGAAGGAAATGTCATAATGCTAGCAATTGGCAGAGTAAAATATTGAGTAAATAAGGTTATAACACACCAGGCCAGAACACTAAGGAATAATTACTCATCTTTAATTTTTAACATAACAGTTATTTCTTAGAACAAATAATGTAGATCATGGAGTCTGAATGATAATTGAGACATATTGAGTTTAAGTATTGATTGGTATACACATTTCTTGTCTGGCTAACTAAGACATGTTTAACAGAAGCAGAAATAATAGTTATAATGATAACAATAGTAGTAGTAGTAGTAGTAGTAGTAATCATAAATAAGAATAAAAATAACTAAATTAGGGGGAAAAGGATCCTAGAATTTTTAACATACTAATATAAATTCATTGATATTTCATTGATATTTTGAAGGTTCTGTCTTTTGTCTCAGGTGGTATAGAATACAAAAATAGGTAGGTAGATAGACAGACAGACGGACAGACAGAGACAGACAGACAGACAGACAGACAGACAGACAGACAGACAGACAGACAGACAGACAGACAGATAGATAGATAGATAGATAGATAGATAGATAGATAGATAGATAGATAGATAGATAGAGGCACTAAAGACATACTACTCAATACAAAAACCAAATCTGGAGCCAGCTGCCATCAATAGAAATCTCTTCTTTATAAACTCACCAGCTCTGATCAATTTCCCAGCACCTTGTCACTGCCATACTGGGAAAAAGTGCCTTCTAGTGAAGTGACAGATAAATGTCTTACCTCCTAAGCACACTATTTTGACCTTGATATACAAATCGTATACAATTTCCTAGACCTACACATAAAGGGGTAACTTCCAAGAAAAACACACCCAAGTACACAACTAGAAAATAAAAAGTGATATTTGAACTGGGAGATCACAAGTTTCTTGATTCGTAGGGTACTATAAGCATTCCAACTGTGGCCATTAAAATGTAATTGGGAAATATTTAGCAGAAAATAAAATACAATACAATACAACAGAAAATAGATATTGTCAATATGGGTTTTATAAGCCAATGTGTGGCTTACATATGTGGATCCTTATGTATGGGCTAGCTGTTTGAGTTTGACACCATAAGTCAGATATATCTACCAGCCCTCTCTGAAATGTTTTGCATTAAGTACTTACAGATTTTTTTAGCTCTCTGTTGAAGAGACATATTTGAAGACATGCATTGCTTACAGGTATATTGTGAAGATCAGTGACATTTCACCTTTACTGGGACAGGTTTGTTTGTTTTATAGATATTATATAAAACATGTTATGTTCAGTTACATGTATCCTCCAGGTGGTATAAATGCAAGCTAAAAGTCAAACTGTTTGTGTAACTTGTAAGAAGTTACCCAGCAGAGACATATTTGGAGAAGGATCCATGTCTGCACAGGTCCCAACATAGTTTTAGCTGATTGCTGACAAATTCGGGCATTGTGATGCTGCTCATGACCACTGTATAAGAGATAAACAGGGAGTTCCCTTTCTATTTTGTCATTCATGAGGATAGTTATCTCAGGTCACTCTGTCACATGCAGAAATGTCCTTTGAGGAAAAATATTATTTACACAAGCATACATATTTAATATACATTTTATCTAGTAATGGGGTTTTCTCTGTTTTTGGCTGTTCCAATAATATGCTTGCTTATCCTATATGTGTGCATAGATATGTGTGTATAGATATGTGTGTATATTTATATTTTATGTATATACATACATACATGTGCATATATGTGTATATTTATCTGTGTATAAGCATGAATAGAACTCTCTCTACATATACACATATATGCATATATATATACAAAATCCATATGTATTATGTATAAATATGTATGAATAGAAGTCTCTCCATGTACACTTATATACATATACACATATGTATGTGTGTGTGTGTTTATATATATGCATGTATATATAAAGAGAACTCATATTTATCACTAAATTTAATTCAACAAATGTTTGGTAAGGGCCTACTGTGTGTAGAGGCTTCCTTTGTGGATGTGATGTGACCTTGGGTCCTATAAGATTATTCTGGCAGAGAATTTATTCCCTCTGATAGGCCCTACCAAGCTGAAGTGGCTGCTTGTTATATGGATTTAGCAGTGGCTTGTGTTTCAGTTTGACAATCAACCTTGCTAACTTTGGGGAGGTCCATCATTAGGCAGGATTCAAGGTGATATATGTTGCTCTGCAGCATTCACAAGACTTTTCTGGGCCTAAAACAGCAGTGATCAGTATTGATAGAGAGAGCACCCCCACAAATGGAATGACAGATTCTTGATATATGAAGGCATGGAAGACACAGCAAAGTGCTTAGAGGGAGGGTGGGAGGGATAGAAAGAGAGACAGAGAGAGACAGAGACAGAGACAGTGACAGAGACAGAGACAGAGACAGAGACCAAGAGACCGAGACTAAAATAACTGATAGATATAAGAAAACATAAATAGATGATACATAATTGACAATTAAAATATGGATGACAGAGATAGATGATGAATGAATTATGTGACTGAAACTTTGCTTAGTGCTGAGGATATAGATATATATGCAAGCAGAATAGCAGAATAGTCAGTGCACTCAAAGGAATTTATATTGTAAGGAGGGAAGACAGTCCTAACGAGGGACCAGAAAATGGAAGACTGGTGATAGACAGCAGGCAGGAGCATAGTATGGAGTCAGCAGAAAAATGGAATGGTCACCAAGGAAAGATAAGACAGAAAGCTCACCATTCAGAAGAAAATTAATTAGGAATAGAAAAGTTAGGTAGTAGAATGGACCCAGAAGTGATATGTAGGCCTGGGCTTCAGCAAATTAAGACAAAAGCTCACTTGTCAGAGCCAAGGAACACAGGGAAAAAATTTACAATGAAGGTGATGATGAAAATAGAGAATAAGGAAGATCAAGAGTTCAAAATGTATTTAGTACTAATCCCTATAGAACCATTTTATTCAGTTGGGAGTTGTGACTCATGCAAGAGGCAACACAAGAGAGGGTATATCAGGATAGTTTTTGAGTCAAGAATCCTTGGGTTTGCCCAATATCAGATCCAACACACATATAGCACTTAAACTCTTATTGATAGATTGAAAATGATTACTGATTATGCAGAGAAAAGATAAGAAAGTCTAGAGGAGAATCAAGGTGAGATTGTCCATAAAGGTAGAAATCAAATAGGCTCTGAAGTAGAGATGTGGGAGAAGAAATAGAACACTAGCATTCTAGGTATGATCAGAGGCATAGATGCTGGAAAGCATTGGGTGCACAAAGGTGGAGTGTGAATATTTCTCTTTGGCTAGAGTATGAAAAATGAAAATAGGAGTAGTGTGAGTTAAGCTGAGAATGGCAGGGTATTGTCAGAATGAGGAAGATTTTAAATTCCAATGGCAGTCAAAAGTTCATGTGTCTAGATCTAGGATGGATCTTAGAGTCTAGCTCATCATACTTTCTCATTTTATCAATGAAAAATTGAGGTCCAGAGAGGCTAAATGATTTGCCTATGATTATAGAACAGAGTCAATAGGCAATATGGAGCCATTACAATGGATTAAGTAGAGAAATGACATGCCTGACTGTGACTGAAGCAGATTAATTTGGCATTAGCAGGAAAGATGGAGCAGAGAGAGGAAGAAAGAGAAGCTGGAAGGCCCTATTAGCAAACTATGAAAATAGGTTAGTAGCAATGGGGACCTGTGCTAAGTGGTTTCAGTGGAAATTAAAAACAAAGAGGGATGGATATAAGCAACATGATAGAAGATATTGAGGGCAATTTTGCTTAAGTCACAGTACAGATAAAATTTCTCAAGGATAACTAAAATTTATACACTGAATGTATATAAAATAGGAAATGGCTATGGGCCAGTCATTATGGCCTAATAACTAGAGCTGGTGACTTCACTTCCCAAAGGAAGAAGGCTAGAAATTGGCCACCTTAGGTTACTAGAGAAGAAAGCTTCACTTAATGTCTGGTTTGACCTAATGGTAAACTCATAGGTTCTGACACCTGGAAGATATTTTTCCCCTTCATGGAATCTTCATAAAGTTCCCTAGGGGTCAAGTTCACTCCTGGTATCCAAGAATTATGTTTTTATGTAGTCCTAAAGTTGTCTTGTTATGTCTAGTTTTCCCTTGGTGTGTGTTTGTGTTTTTTTTTTCACTCCAAATGCAAACACTACCATCATCCATTGATAATCTAGGGACATTATTACCTGTCCTAAAGGAAGTCCAAAAATCTGACTCTTCATACTTCACAAAGTCATCTTCTTGTCATTGGAAGGGAGAGGGAGGAGAGAGAGCTTGATTCTTCCTCCAAGGGAAAATTCATTGACTACCACTGCACTGACCTATTTCTAGAATATCCTATTAGAATGAGAACTTTCAAACTGTCTCCTTATATGTCTAGCTACAGAGGTGTCTTAGATTTTTCCAGTGAATCTAAAAACATTTCTTGTATCATCTAATTTCATCCAGTTACCTAGATATCTTAATTCCTCCTTGATTAATGATTTGTTCACATATATTTTGTAGTTTTATTGATAAATTCAATGGAGATATATAAAGCTTCTGCAATTATACTTATCAGTGTTAGGAGGTGGAGAGTAGAAAAATTTCTTTTTTTTTGAAAGTTTGTCCTTCAGAAGAGGAATTAGCTTTGTTTTTCTTGGTCCCAGGGAGTAAAGCTAGAAGCAGCTGATGAAAAGACACCTGGACAGATTGAAGCTTACTAGAAAACTTTTCTTCAAAATTAGATTTATGCAAAATTGAAATGAGCAGGCTTGGTAGATAGCAGATTCTACCTTAGTAGAAGTCCAAATGCAGTGGCTGGATGACCATTTGTCAGGTATGGAGTAGAGGTTATTCTTTTTTTTTCATTTTTTTTTAGTTTTAATCTTTTTTTTCTTTATTAATCTGTTTGTTTACTTTTCATTTACAAGATTCAGTTCCACAATTCCTTGAGTTTCAAATTTTCTCTCCCTCCCTCCCCTTCCCCCCATCATGATGGCATAAAATCAAATATAAGATCTGCAAATAATTTCACATTAGACATTAGTCAGGTTATAAAGAAGGATTGTATCAGATGGAATGAACAATGGGAAAGAGGAAACAAAACCAAACAAGAAAAAGATCAGGTAGTTTGCTTCAATCTGGATTCAAACTCAGTTCCTTCTTGTTTTTTCCCTGGATGTAGACATCTCTCTACATCATGAGTCTTTTGGGGTTGAGAAACCTTTCTTATACCTACATGCCCACCTAATGTTTTCTCTGTTAGAAAGTAATTTTCTTGAAGGAAATAGCTGTTTTAAATTTTGATTTTGCACCCCAGTACTTAATATTTTACACACACACACGCACAATTCTCGTGTTTACTGTATAGATACATACACATATATATATACATTCTTTCCACTAAATTGATAGTACATCTATATTGAGAGAGAGAGAAAGAGAGAGAAAGAGAGAGAGAGAGAGAGAGAGAGAGAGAGAGAGAGAGAGAGAGAGAGAGAGAGAGAGAGAGAGAGAGAGAGAGAATGGTATAGATAGAATACATCAAAATACTGATATGGAAGAAACAGAGAAAATGCAAACATGTCAAAAGTTGCTTAATACCAAGATGATAACAAGCAATGCTCCAATAAAAATCAAAGTCAGAAGGGAAGGGGAAAGCATTCCTGGCTCCTTGTAGAACACTTTCTTACCAAAGAACTAGAGAAGTATGTCAAGAAATTTACTGAATAAAAATGCCAAAAATAAATAATGCAATTTTAACCCTAAGATGTCTCTTTCTTTCCAAGTAGCAATTTAGAAATTATTTATTCACTAAGGCATCTATCATGTTGACAACTTCGTGGTCTGGGGATAAGCAAGCAGGCCATAAAACATTTACATTATTCTAAAAATCCCTTCACATAAACTAGTCCATACATCATTCATTTTACCTTTCCTAAATCTCATTTTCTTTCCTTTGAATACTCTTAGTGCTTGTCGAGGTCCTTGAGTAGAGTATCCCAAAAAATGGAAAAGATGATTATCTTTTTTTCCCAACATGTGTAGACATGGGGTTTGGAAATTGAATAAAATTATATATATACACACACATATACATATATATGTTTATATTAAATATAATACATAAATATAATAAATTATATAAAATAGACGTTTCTAACCCAACGATGTAGTTCAAAAATTTAAATCAATCAATAGATCAACAAATATCCATCAATTTGTCATTATATAGCTAACACAAGGACATATAAACATATATACACACATATATACATAATGCGCATGTGTATACATATATGTGTATATTTACTTGTATGTATATGCGCACTGCGTACACATGTATGGCATGTATGTGCGCTATACTGAATCAGAGAAAAAGCATGACCTGAGGTTCTTGGGAAGCCATACTCAAAGCATGAGAAGCCTGAAGATGTTTTCTACTGAACCAGATCTCCTATAATTTCCATTCTGCTGTAAAACCCAATAGATTTCTCCCACAGAAATCCAGCATAACAAATGCACAGCAGTCACATGTGAAAATAATCACCTAGTCATAAATTATCATTAGTTCTCTCCAGGATTTGCCATTGGGTTAGCTTGGATCTTGGGCCCCCTATTTTTGTGATAGAGCCTTGTAGTCCAAGAATTATTGGACCTCTAATGTCATCTAGCACAACCTATTCTTGTATGGAAATCAATTTTTCAAACACCCCCCAGAAAAGTAGTAGCATGTCTCTACTTAAATATTGCAAATAAGATGAAACTTGCTACTCTAATGACTGCTCATAATATTTTAAAAATTTAGTAGTGTATTTTTCTTCTGAAATTTAATACAAATAAACTGAGTATTTCCATGTATAAAACAGAACAGAAAAACATAATTGCATTTGCAGCAACAAATATACATCATAAATGACTTTTTTCTTTCTTTCCAAGTACAACAAATTCAGCATGTTATTTTTAAAGTTGTTTCATCTCTCCTATTTGTCTATGTTTCCCACTGACCTTCCTTTGCTTCTCGTATATTCATTTTTAATGTTTTAATTTATTTCTTTTATCACTTTGCTTTTTTTTTTTTGTTTACTTTGGTAACCCAATCCCTCTATCACTTCTCTATCTGCCTACAAATCCCCAGTCTGCCAATGAAAATAAAAGAAAAAAAAGTATCAAACATGCTTAGTCAAGCAAAATAAATCCTGATATTGTCTGTGTATGACAATCTATGTCATATCATGCATCCTGAGCTCATCACCACACAACCAGGAGGTGAACACCATACTCCATATATGGTCTTTTGTTTGGGCCCATTCCATTTTTTAACATCTCTAGTATCTAAGAAGATTTTTCTGTATATAGAGATAAAAAAAAATCTATTTAGTGGCATCTTCAGCACATTTATTTGCCCAAGTCCTGCCTTTTTATGGAAAGCAGAAAAAACCTAATGCCTTTTCTACATGGTATTCCTGTAACATGAAGACTCATAATACTATGTCATCAAAAAGGTATTTTTCTTTCCCAAGGCTAATTTTTCTGTTACTTTAAGTCAATATTGATTTTCGATTAGTTCCTTTAAGTCAATAAATATTTGTTTTATAATTTCCTTAAATCAAGCATTTTAATTTATCAAGGAATTTACCAAGGAAGTGACATTCCTGAAGCCTAGGTCTGACTATGTCATTCTTATGCTCAAGAAGCTACAGTGACTCCCTCCCATTTCTGAAAGAAAGTACAATAAACACCTCTGTTTGGAATTTCAAACTTTGCTGGGTTAATTATGCATTACTCTCCTTTACATATTGATCATTATAACCAAAATGGCCTCCTTTCTTTTTCTCACCCATGATACTCCATCCTCTATCTCTGTGGCTTTGCAAAGGTTGGCTTTTCACCATTCCCTTGACCAGAATGTACTCTCTCCTCATCTCTACATTTGGGAATCTATCACCTTTCAGAATGAATTTTTAAGGGCTGCTTCCTACAGGAATCTTACCTTTATTGGCCCCTCACATATTTTGAAGATCATTTTAATTTAATTTTGTAGGACTAATGAATAGAAGTTATTATTCTAGAACCAGAGGGTAAAATAGAAATTGAAAGAACCCACCAAAAGTCATGATAAAAAAAATATCCTAGACATCATCTTTTAAGCAATTATGAAGGAAAACTGCCTTGATATTCTAGAACCAGAGGGTAAAATAGAAATTGAAAGAACCCACCAATTACTGCTTCAAGAAAGATCCCAAAAAGAAAACTCCTAGGAATATTGCAGCCAAATTCCAGAATTCCCAGGTCATGGAGAAAACATTGCACACAGTCAGAAAAGAAACAATCAAGTATGATGTAAGCACAATCATGATAACACAAAATCTAGCAGCTACTACAAAGGACTGAAGGGTTTGGGATATGATATTCTGGAGTTCAAAGCATAGGATTAAAACCAGGAATCACCTATCCAACATAACTGAGTATAATACTTGTAATGGGAATGTAAATTTTAAAGATCTTCCCTGCCCCTAGGCTAAAGTGCACCTGGAGCCTGGGGTAGGAGGCTTGTTTTTCAGTACATACTTCTTGATTGGCCAGTGGGTCCAGAAGGTTGTTATATTCTCTGAGCCAAGAGAAGGCTATATAAACCCTGATGTGTAGCTTTGTTTTGGGGCTCACTTTGAGAAATGTTCTGTGATCTGATCCGATGAAACTCTGGGAAGCCGTTGTCCAGGGCCCCCCGGCTTTGAAACCCAGATGTTGATTTGGAATGGATGTAATGGTGGCACAGTTTGGAAAGCTGTCTACTTGATCTGTTTCTGTCTTGATAATTCTGTCTGTATATTCTGAAGTTCGGGGTGCTGATTTTTTTCCCCTGAACTAGGTAAACGATACATATCTGACTGATTAAAGTAAGCTTGTTAACCCATTTTGAGTTGCTTTCTTTTATCAAAGCAGATCCAAGAACCTGTGTTGGCAGCAACCCTGAAGACACTTGGGGTGCTTGCTGCTACATACTTCAGGGGAAAAATAGATATTCAATGAAATGGAGGGCTTTCAAGAATTCTTGATGAAAAGACCAGAGCTGAACAGAAAATATAACTTTCAAATGTAAGAATCAAGAGAAGCATGAAAGGGTAAACAGGAAAGAGAAACCATAAGGGACTTATTAACACTGAACTGTTTACATTCCTTTGTGGAAAGATGCCATTTGTAAGTCATGGAGACTTTCTCAGCATTAGGATAGTTGAAGGGAATATATACATATATGTGTGTATGTATATATGTGTGTACATATATGTATATATAGGTGGTTGTATGGGTGTATATATAAGTGTATGTGTATATATGTATATATAGACAGAGAGCACA
Organism: Petaurus breviceps papuanus; assembly: GCF_028583685.1. Taxonomy (NCBI): domain Eukaryota; kingdom Metazoa; phylum Chordata; class Mammalia; order Diprotodontia; family Petauridae; genus Petaurus; species Petaurus breviceps. The sequence goes on from NW_027187330.1 coordinate 12,211,508, forward strand.
ATGTAGATTGAATATAAAGGGATGGTATCTAAAAATGACATTAAGAGATGAGAGAGGAATATATTGGGGGATGGATAAAGGGAGAGATGGAATAAGGTAAATTATCTCACAAAAAAAGAGGTAAGAGAAAGCAGTTACAATGGAGGGGAAGAGCAGGGAGGTGAAAGGGAATGAGTCAACCTTAATCTCATTGGATTTAGCTTGAGGAGGTAATAACAAACACTCAATTGGGTATCTTCCTCAACAAGAAAGTAACAGGAAGGGGAAAAGAGGCGGAATGATAGAAGGGAGGGCAGACTGGGGGAGGGAATAGTCATAAGCAAACATTTTTGAAAAGGGACAAGGTCAAAGGAGAAAATAGAATAAATGGGGGATGGGATAGGATGGAGGTAAATATTGTTAATCTTTTACAACATGACTGTTATAGAAGTATTTTGCATGACTATCCATGTATAACCTATATTGAATTGTTTGCTTCTCAATAATGGGGGGGGAGAGAATGTGGAACTCCAAGTTTTGAAAACAAATGTTAAAAATTGTTTTTTGGGGTATCCATGTAGCACAATGAGTAGAGTGCCAACCCTGGGCTCAGAAGGACCTAAGTTTGTATCCAGCTTCAGACACTTAACACACACACCCCAAAAAAACTAGCCATGTGACCTTGGGCAAGTTACTTAACCCCAATTCCCCTCAAAAAAAAAAAAAAGCAAAACAAATGTTTTTACATGGAGACATGGAGGGATGGGGGAGTTATAAGGAAAGGTAGACGGGGGGAAAGGGTAATCAGTATGCATGACATCTTGTGGTGGGGGGTAGGGGAGAGATGGGAAGAAAATTTGGAACTCAAAATCTTGTGGAAATGAATGTCAAAAACTAAAAATAAATAAGTTCTGGAAAACAAATGTTGGGTTATTTTCCCTCTTTTTTGGAGAGAGGGGGAGTTAGTAGTAACATGTAGGTAAAATCAGGAAAGGCATTTTCAAAGAGTTGACACATGAGAGAAGGCAGCTAGGGATAACAAGAATAATAATAAATATAGAATATAATAATATAATATATTAAATATTAATAATACAATAAATATAGAATATAAATAATATAATAAATATGGCTAGAATAATAAAGCAAACACATAGAGGAAGGGTGATGTATAGAACATTGCAAATAGATCAGTTTGGTTTAGAATATAATGAATAGGAGGGCTGATATATAATCAGACTGGAAAGGTAATCTGACACCACTCTGATCATGTTAATATTTAAATAAAATAGTAAACATTAAAACTATGAAAATAGGTAACAACTGACTTTGTTGTGGCAACTATCAAAGAAGATCCTCTGTATCTTTAGAGAGGGAGCTGGTTAGTCTGGGTAGGGCTAAAGGAATGAGACATGAAGTTGGAAGGAGGTAGAGTATAGGGAATGAAGAAAACTAACCTAGACACAAATTCCATTATTTCACCCCCCGGCCATTTAAAAGGCAGGAGGAACCAGGATGCCATGGGGAGAAGCATGGTATATGCCACAAGTCTTGGAAACAGAGCATGCACAAAATACACTGACATAATGTCTTAGTCAAAAATTAGAGCTGCAAAAGCTGATTAATTCTGCAACTAGCTGAAATTCTATTTCACGGTAATGTGGTTCCCCAGCTGTGAAAGGTTGAACACCATGACTCTACAGAAATCAATGATCCCCTATCCTGTACTTATTGCTTCCTTATCATTCCCTTTGGGCAACAGACTGCTTTTATAGAAACAATCCAATAAATCAAATCTCAAATATAGCAGAAGGGTATTACAAATAACTGTCCCTAAAACTCACATTTATCTTCCACTTGCATCATCATTTCACCTCTTTACACGATGATGAAGCAGGTGTAGTGAAAAGATCATCTGGGTGCTGGGTGGGGCCACCAGGAAGGGGCAGGGAACAAGAAAGCTGGGTTCTAGCCCAGCTTCTAGTTTGCTTCTTTCTGGTTTTCATAATGATGATGATGGTGATAATGATGATGATGATGATGATGATGATGATGATGATGATGATAAATACAGCATATGATGAGGCTCAAGTAGATCAATTACCAGATGGTGTGTGTGTGTGTGTGTGTGTGTGTGTGTGTGTGTGTGAGAGAGAGAGAGAGAGAGAGAGAGAGAGAGAGAGAGAGAGAGAGAGAGAGAGAGAGAGAGAGAGAAAAGACAAAGGATTTGTGATTCTGAGGATGGGGTGTTCCTCCATCAGAGTAGAATAAAGCATGTAAGTCTTAAGCAGCTACCTCAGGCAAAAAAGAAATGACTCGGCAGGGTCACACAGCTATGAAATTCCAGAGACAAGAATGAGTCTTCTCTCTCATATATCTCCTTCTCTCCACATTCAAATACCATAGTCTTTTGATTCATTTCCCTGCCACAAGTGTCTCCCTACTCTTATCTATCCTCTACTCAGTTGCCAAAGTGATTATCTTAAAGCATAGATCTGAACACGTCCACTCCCTCTCCTGACTAACAAACAGCATTGGCTTCCAATTGCCTCCAAGATTCAACATAAGGGCCTGGCAAATATTTCACAGTCTTGTTTCTTCCTACCTTTCTAGTCTTCTAAGATTTTACTCCCTTCCTTTTCTCTTTCTGGTCTGATAACACTGACTTTCTTGTGTTTTGCATACATAACAAATTCCCCTGTTGGTTACAACATGGTATTTCCCTCCCTCTCCCCAGTGCCTGGAATGCTGTCCCTCCTCATTTCTGCCTCTTAGCTTATTTTGCTTCCTTCAAAATTCAGCTTAATTTATGTCTAATATTCTTATTAATAATTGGGCAGTTTATAAGAAAGATTTGGGGAAAACCTGAGCATGATATGAATTTAAAAAGTAAAACCATTTAGGAACAGCTAAAAAGAGTAATTATTTTATACAAATGAGGTGCAAGAGGAAGAACTGATACATAGGAATTAGATGGGGGAGGAGGGCTGGTAGTTCTGGTAGCCTACTTTCATTGGGAATGGGTGTAAAACCAAACAATACATATATAATTAAAGAGTATAGAAGTCTTCTGAATTCAGAAGAAATAAAATGGTGGGGGTTTAGGCAGTGGGAAGAGGACAAGGGAAGGATCTTCGGGCAGCTAGGTGGCACAGTGAATAGAGCAATGGCCCTGGAGTCAGGAGGACCTGAGTTCAAATTTGGCATCAGATACTTGACACTTATTAGCTGTATGTCCTTGGACAAGTCACTTAATCCCAACTGCCTTGCCTTCCCTGCTCAAAAAAAAAAAAGTTTAAATCTCACCTTCTACATCATCCCTTCTTAGTCATATATATCTTGCATGTACATGTTTTTCCATCTTTCTCCCATTATAATGTGTTTCTTCGGGGAAGAGATCAAGTATTGGACTATTTTTTTGTGGGAGTGGGGAAGCACAGGGGGATTGCCAGTGCTTATCTCAGTGACTGGCATATAGTAAATAATTAATAAATGCTTGTCAACTGACTTGTTTCCATTCTTCTCGACTCCAACTCTAGTATTTACAAACACGTTTAGTATTAAATTCATTCTCTTTAGCAAACTGAAGGATGTCCAAAAGAACAACAAAGGCAATTATTATGTATATGTTTGTGTGCATATATACATATATATACATATGCATGTTCATATATGTTTAAAATCAAGTCTTTTAAAAATACCATAAGAAGTTCACAGTAACTTCTCAGATTTTCTATTAAAGAATCATCAAATTAGGTAATATATATGGAAACTTCAAATTACGTTGCATATACAGATATAATTTATTCAAAATCTATACATATATGCCTAGACATATACATATATACATTTTATGGAAACATATGCATATACAATATACATTTACTTTGAAGCTTCTCTAATAGAATATCTGAGAAGAAAGAAGCAATTGGTAAATTGTTTTGGTGTTTTCACCAAATAGAGATAGAGTCTGTGGTGGATAAAGATTCTCCCCTCTATGAGATTTCACTTACATACAGTAGCCCCTAGCGTGGTTGATCAGAGTACTAAGAACAACATATATATTATGATTGAGAATTAAATAGTTTATGTAGGATAAATGTGATGGCCTTCCTTGTCACTGTGCAGTAGCTCTCTTTTGTGCCATAGTTACTACACTGTAAAATAGGTGGCTGGCCTAGCTGAACTCAGATAATCCTTCTAGTTTGAACATTCTGGGATTAAGTGATTAAATAAATGGGGAGCTTCACACTCAAAAGAGCTATTATCCCTGTTTTTATCCCTCATTCATTTTAGTTCCTTTAAATTTCTTTCTTAAAAGTGATCTGGTAAGTTACCAGGATGGGCTTTATCTCTCTCTTTTTTTAATGACCCATTTTAAAAACTTCAATTCAATTTAACACAAATTAAATAAAGAAATAACTCGTCATATTACCCATGAAGGGTCAAAGATAGAAAGACCCCATGTATACAGAATTGTTTCTAGAATCAGTTAGAGGGAACACCAAACACTTATAAAAGAAAGTAACACAATAGCAAAATAAAATTGGAATAAAAGTGGGTGTCTGTTTGGGAATGACTGAATAATATGTGATATGTGAATATTACTGAAGTATGAGAAAGAATTATGAAATCTGAGAAACATGGGTAGACTTGAACAATCAGATGCAAGCTGAATAAGTAGAACCAGGAGAACAATACACACAATGACTACAATAAAGTAAATGGAAAAAAAAAAACTGAAGTTAAGCACAAATTAATTGCATAGTAATACCAGATTCAGTACTGGGCAATTAAAAAAAAATTACAGATCTTTGGTGCTTGCTTGGAGACACAAATAAAGGTCATACAAAAAACAATCTGACAAGTATTTCAAATAAGGATGATAGGATAAAGAGATGGAAGGTTTTTTAGGGATCATAGGAGCCAACCTCTCCTTTTAACAGAGGAGGTATCAGACCACTCAAAGTTGAATGAATTCCCTAAAGTCACAGTGGTAGTTAGTATTTGAGTTGGAATTTGAATTCAGGTCTTCTGACTTCAAATTTACTTCTCTTTTCCGTATACCATGTTGTTTCTATTTAATAGACCCCTCCGAGAGAGCCACAAGGCAATGCACTGGAGGAGATATAAAGTTTAAGTAAGGTATATCCCTACCCACATGAAGTGTATTAGAGAAAAACAGAAGAAAAAAAACTAACACTAAAAAACATAGGTTGATTACAGAAGTAGCAAATTAAGTTCTATGTGGAGTACAGTGGAATACAAGGGATTATTCTTGATTGGGGAAGGAAGCAGAGAAGGATTTATAGGTGATAATTTAATTGCATTTTAAAGGTTGGGTAGAATTTTAATAAATAAGAGGAAGAGGTTGTCTTTGTCCCCCTGGTATTTTGCCAGTAACTAGTGCTTAATAAATGCACATTAAATTAAACACAATCAAACAGAATCCCAGGCATATGGAATAGCTTAAAAGCCAAGTTGTGGAGATGGAAAGGTGGTTTATGTCCAGGAGAAAAGTAATAAGATAAAGTATTAAATTTATACAAGAATGAATAGTGCAAGAGTTATATCCATCAGAGAAAAGTATCTTCAATAGACTGGAGGAATAATAAGGCATTCAAGTCTCAAGACCAGATTGGAAAAGATAAAGGAAAGCTCTCTGAGCAGTCCATCAAGTCTTCAAGAAAAGGATTATTGTTTAAATGATGAGCAAGTAAAGGGCAGCATATTGCACTGATGCTGTCAGGTAAAAGCTTTCACCCCTTAGCTCTTTGAAAGCAGGGCCTACCTTTTGCATTTATTTTTGTATCCCCAGTGCTTACCACAGTGTAAGCATTAAAGAACACAGTAGACACTTAATACATGTTAGTTAACTGACTTCTTTTGTTGACACACAGATAAACAAATGAAAGGTATGATCATACGTTACAACTTCAATCTGCTACCATTCTTCACTAGATAGTATATGAACCAGACAAATAGGGCTTTGGTATATCCCCAAATTCCCTTCCTTTTTTGCTTTTGTTCATGCAACTCCTTTTGTTCAGAATGATCTTTTCCCATATTGAGAGACAATTGTACTGTAAAGTTTAGAAAAACTATTAAAAAATCAGCACTATATAAGTGCTTTAATGTTTGCAAAATACTTATAATGTTATCCCATTTGATCATCCCACGTAGGTGCTATTATTAACTCCATTTTATAGATGACAAATTAAGGATGAGAGACATTGAGTGACTTGCCCAGGGTCACATAACTAGTGCCTGGGGAAAGATTCAAATACAATTCTTTCTAATTTATTAATATTCTATCATATAATATATATAATAAAATATAACTATATAATAAAATATTCTAATTTATCTAATAATATAATATTAATAATCTAATTAATTAGATCCAATCATCTAGCTGCCACGAGGTATTTTCGATGGAACTCAGGTTTAAGCTCCATGTGGACACGAATAGTATTTTTAGTAATTTTTTTTATAAATCATCTCTTCCATTAAAAAAAAGAAGAAAGAAAGAAAAATACTATAAGGAATGTGGAAAGATAGGGACACTAATGCACAGATGGCAGTTTCACAAACAGGTCCAACTATTCTGGAGAACAAACAGTTGGGAAGTATGTACAAAAGGCTATAAAACCTTGTATACTCTTTAGGCCTATATACCAAAGAGATCAAAAAGGGGAAAACATCTAATAGTACAAAATTATTTATAGCATCTCTTTTTTGTTGGCAAAGATTTTGAAATTGAGGGGATGCCCATCAATTGGGGAATTTCTAAAGAAGTTGTGGTATATTATTGTGATGGAATTCTATAGTGCTCAAAGAAATGATGAGCAGGATGGAAAAACCTGAGAAGCAATATATGAACTCATGCAAAATAATGCAAACAGAATCAAGAGGACATTGTTCACAGTAAAAGCAATATCATAAGGATAATGAACTGGGAAAGACTTGGCTACTCCGATCAAGAGAATAATTCAAGACCATACCAAAGGACCCGGGACGAAATAATGCTATCTACCTCTATAGTAAGAAGTGATGATCTCTGATTGCAGAATGAAGTATATTTTTTTCACTTTAAAAATTGTTTCTTGGGGTTGTATGTGTTTCTTTTAGAGCATGATAAATAGGGAAAGATGTTTTGCATGACTTCTCAAATATTCTTTGCATTTTCAAAGGATGGGAGAATGGTGAGAAGGGAGAGAATTTAAAAATATATTGAAAAGAATGTTAATTTTTAATGTAATTGGGAAATATTTAAAAATAAACACAAATATATAACAACAATACAATTTATTAATCATTTGATGCATTTTGCATATAAATACCATCATAATTATTTCTGTATATGATCATTCAAGCCCCAACTAATACCCTATGCTCCTTTGCAGTCAATAAAAAGAGTTAAACAAACCAAAAGACAAAGTGATATCTATCAAAAAGAGGGAGGGAATTCTTTATCTCTTTTATGGCCAAGATGGGCAATTACTTCCATTCAGCATCGAGGTTATTTTTTTTTAATTATAGTCATTGTGAACATTATTCTCCTCGTTCAGCTTATTCACATTGTCTCACTTCATTCAAGTCTTCAGTGTTTCTTGAAATTCCATGTTCATTCTTTCTCATAGTTCAATAATATTCTATAACATTCACATATTACAAATTGTTCAGTCACTTCCCAATAGATGGATACTCCTTTGACTCCAATTTTGTTTTGTTTTCATTTGTTGTTTTGCTATCCCTAGTAATTACTGCTATGAAGTGAGATAGTGATATGGAACAGTGCAGGAATACTGCACCTACAGTCAGGAAGAATTGAGTTCAAATCTGGCTTCTAACACTAGCTTGTGTGACCCTGGGCAAGTCATTTAGCGTCCGTTTGCATCAGTTTCCATATCTTCAAAATGAATTTGATGATAACACCTATGTCCCAGGGTTTTTTGTGAGAGTCCAATGAGATAATAATTATAAAGCACTTAGTACAGTGCCTGGTACACAGTAAGTTCTATGTCTTATTATTATTACAGAATTATTATCTTTGTATCTTTGAGCTACTGAGTTAAAACCACCCCAGTGATTTACTAGATCACTTTTCAGCAAACAGTTTAAAAGAAACCAATTTATTGTTTGGTCAATTAGTTAAGTCCAACTTTTTATGACCTCATTTGCTGTTTCTTGGCAAAGACAGTAGAATGGTTTGCCATTTCCTTTTCCAGCTCATTTTACAGATGAAGAAAATGAGACAAAGAGGATTAATTGCCCTGGATTACACAGCTAGTATCTGAGGTCACATTTGAACTCAGGTCTTCCTGACTCCAGGGCTGGCACTCAATCCCCTGCACCCCCTAGATGCCCTAGTCAACCTTAAAGATAATTTTTTCCTCTCTTTTAGGAGCTATCACAAGTTTGAGAAAGAACAGTAATTCACGTCTGAAGCCTTTCTAATTCTAATAATGTTTTGCGTCCCTTGTGAGTCCCTACCTTCATTGAATGGGATTTTTATCAAATGACATGTATTTGTTTAGTATGCAATTCTAATAAAAGCATCCAGATAAAGTTTCTGCTTTGGGATCCTGGAATAAGGTGTCACTCCAATGTAATGAAGTACATTTTCACAGGCAGGAGCAGCTAGGTATGAATTACAGCACTGGGCCAGGATTCAGGAACACTGATTTTCCTACATCCAACTCTAGATTCAGGCATTAGCTAGTTGTATGATCCTGGGAAAGTCACTTAACCCTGTTTGCCTCAGTTCCTCACCTGTAAAATGAGCTGGAGAAGAAAATGACCGACCTTGCCAAAATCTCTACCAAGCAAATTACAAATGAGATCACAGAGTCAGCCATGACTGAAACATAATGGTACATTTTAAGGTATATTTTGCATGCTTGTTTTATTAATATAGCATCATTGTGTATAATATTTCATGGTAATATCAATTTCTTGACCCTAAAGATTTGTTGTAGTTTCCTAAGCCCCAATTTAATTTTGTTTAGGTTCAATCTGTACAAGTTTGAATTTTAATAGGATCCAAATAAAATAATTTTGAAAAATAATTAGCAAATCTAAGCAATTATTTACCATTTACTTCTTTGCTAGAAAAAATAAAGCAATACTGGAGTATGAATATTAATACAGAAGACCTTTTAAACTCCTCAATAAAATTCTAGGGCTGTAGGAAAGAACAGGATGAATACAAAAAAAATGAACCTAAATTGTTCTCTCTCAGGAACTACTATAGCTTTAAAAAAAACACTTTTAAAGAAACTTAAAAAAAACACAATTCATCTCCTGAATAAAGCAGCACACTGACTGACACCAGCTGAGGAGAAAAGGAGCCACTCTAAAAATACCTTGGTAAAAATAAATGTGGAAAGAGCTGACATTTCCTTCTTTGCTCTGGGAAGAGTCACCTCTGGAAATGCATGTGGCAGGACTGTCCAGGAGTTTTATCCTTCACTCTTCATTTCACTTGTGTATAGGACATGGGAATGTCAATGTAAAGCCACATGGTTCATTAGATTCTTCTTAATTTCCTTCTCAACAATCCAGCCAGTGAAAATTATTTTAAATGAGCATCACCACAAGTATCCATGTTACTCCAAAACTAAATATGGGGGGGAGGGAGAAATCTTTCAAAAAAGTCAAAAGTTTTAATGTTAAGCCCAAGCCAACACTCATGGGTCCTGAACTTGGATTTGACATTTAAGTAGATGGGAATGAATGGGTGGGAAAATGGAATTTCAACAACTTCTAATAATAATGGACAGCTGTCTAGAGCCACATGACTGTCACAATTCAACAGACCCAGACCCAGAGACAAGTGCAAACAAGCTCCTCAATCACTCCTCATCCTCCAAAATCCACATTACAAGAGAGAAGTCAACCAGAGAGACAATATCATTAACTGAACACCTGTGCTCAAAAATAAAAAGGCAGTCTCCATATTCAAGAATCTTGTCACTAGATAGGAGCACAAAACACATTAAAGTATAACAGAGCAGAGAGACTGCCCCACCATACTGTACCTGAAGAGGTAACAGGCAGTGGTGATCACTCTGATTCATCATCCCCACATTTAACTAGAATGTTAGCCAAGTGGCTCAAAATGAAATATATTTCCTGAGAGACCAATAGCAATAAATTGGTGCAGTGGATAGATTTTGGGTGAAAAATGTAAAAGAGAGTAAGGAAAATGGATATGGAGATTGGAGACGGTCCTTAGCTAGGTCTAACTCACCCAACTAGAAAGATCGCTGTTGTTCATACTGATGTTAGCCTTTTAGACAGTAAGTCAGAAGTGGCTTTATTACTAAGAAGTATTTGGCAGCTTGGTGATAAAGTGGATAGAGTGTTAGGCAATCTGGTATCAGACATTTATTAGCTGTGCCCTGACCAAGTCTTTTAACCTCTATTTGCCTCAGTTTCCTTAACTGTAATATGGAGATAATAATAACACCTAACTTCCAGAGCTATTGTGAGGATCAAATATAATATTTGTTAAGTGTGTAGTAAAGTGTTTGTACATGGTAGGTGTTTAAATGATTCTTGTAGGGATGTGCATTCACTCTTAGCTGTGATTTATACACTGAGAAATCACTCTGCTGTGCCTTCATTGCTTCATCGTCCCAGTGCTCATAATGCAGCACCTTACAGATACCAGTACTCTAGTCTGGCTAGACTTTATGGTTGAGATGCACGATCGTCCTCCAATGTCTGCCCCCAATGTGCTGCTTTGAGCAACTAAGGATTTGAGAACTTTCCAATTTTTTTTGTATTCCTTGGCACCTGGTGCAGTGTTGGGCACATATAAAGTAAATGCTAGTTGAATGATGGATAAACAACACAGTAAGCTGCAATGTGTCAATTTATGCCCTCTGAAAAATGAAGGCTAGGGGATGATTTTTGTGATTGAGTCATTTCAGACTCTTTGCGACCTCATTTAGGATTTTTTTGGAAAAGATACTACAGTGTTGTGTCATTTCCTTATTCAGCTCATTTTACAGATGAAGAAACTGAGATAAACAGGATTAAGTGACTTGCTCAGGGTCATACAGCTAGTAAGTGTCTGAGGCCAAATTTGAACTCATGAAGAAGAGTCTTCTTGATTAAAAGCCCAGTGTTCTATCTGCTGTGCCATCTAGCTGCTTAGATTTTGGCAAAAAAAAAAGTAGGGAGATGTTGCTATTGGATTTTAACTCCTTATTATTTACATTTTAACATATATTTTAACATATATATATATATATGATACTGTGTTAAATGTTTAATTCAAAGATTTAGAGGAAAATGTAAGTAAGGAAATTCTGAAGAAATTACCACCATTACTTCTATTTATTTTTTTTCCTTACTGTTAAACTTCCAAATAGAGTGGTCTGAATCTCTCTCCTAACCACTTACTCACTCCCCAGTCCCAAGAAATTTGGTTTCTCATACCATCCTACTGAAATTTTTCTTTTCAAATTACCCCAATGATTTTTCATTTCCTAAATTTAAAAAAGAGAATTTTCAAAAATTGTGTGTATGCATATATAAACACACACACATTTATAATATATACATATACACATATATGTGAAGGTGTATGTAGATATGTTTATATGGTACTTGTGAGAATGAGTAGATGTATGTATTTATGTATACACAGATATGTATTGCACATGTATACATATATACACATACATATATATATATACACATGTGTGTTTTCCTCATCCTTTAAAGCATTTGATACTGTTAGTTATTCTCTTCTTCTCTGTACTTCTTCCCTTAGCTCTTACATACCTGGGACCACTCAATAAAGATGTCGTAGATGAGAAGGAATCCATGCTTAGGTATGTGATAGACAAAATGACCTCTGGCACCCATTAAAATCCTATGTTTCAGTAATTTCTAACTCTTTGAAATATCCTACTTTTGCACAAATCCTTTGCTGACCTCCCAACTGCTAATGACTCCCCCCCAAAACATCTTGTATGAATAGATTAATAAGCCTTTAAATGCTCACTATGTGCCATGTGACAACCACTGTGATATAAGCCCAGAAATTAAAAATAAAAATAAATGAGTGAAGATAGTCCCTTTCTTCAAGGAATTCACATTCTAATAGGCAGAGACTATGCATACAGCTAAATGGCTCACTAAATAGGACACTGGGCATATAGTCAGGAAGACCTCAGTTTATATCTGGCCCCAGACACTTATTAGCTATGTGATACTGGGCAAGTCACTTAATTGCTGTTTGCCTTAATCCACTGGAGGAGGAAATGGCAAACCACTACAGTATCTTTGCCAAGAAAACCCCATGGACACTATTGGCATGCTATGGTCCACAAGGGTCATGAAAAGTCAAACACAACTGAACAAATGAACAAAAACACAATAAGGGGGCTGAAGAAGGATATTTATGTTGCATGGAATCATAGGCAAATAGAATGACAAGAATTTCCAAAAAAAATGGCAGTAGTGGCTTGATTACAGTTCTAGAACTAGAAAGACAGAGGACATAGCATGTAGGATGGAAGAGGACCACCTAGGGAAATGACTAAGAATAAAGCATGGCTTTGACTCACCTGAGATAGTAGTCTCAGAAGACTCTTACCAGTCATATCAGCAAAAGCACCAGGTTGGTAGCATACATATTGCCCCAAGGCTAGACAAAGGTCCTTGACAGAAGAGACTGTTTCATAATTGTTATTTTTATACTCATAATCTAGGACCACGTCTAGACAAATATGAAGTGAAAACTTCAGTGCTTGTTTGATTAATCTTCCCACACATTGTACCACCTGCACACTTCTTCATTTCTATTGCTGATACAATCATAAAAGTTCTGAATTCCCTTTGATTTTTTTCATCATCTTACCTCATATGCAAATCCTTATCTCTCTATACCCTACTATCACCCAAGTGCAAATTCTCATTATCTCACACTCAAGACTATGGTGAAACCCTCATCTGATCTGCCCTATTTCTAGTCTGTCTCTTCCCAAAATCCTCCTTCATACAGCTGCCAGAATAATCTTATTTGTATATTGGATACAAAAACCCTGGCATTCCTCTACTCAAACAATAGTGATTTCCTAATAGCCACAAGGCAAAATAAAACACTAAAACAAACAAACCAAATATTAGCCCAGCATAATCCAAATATCACTTCCAACCTTGTTTCTCTCTACTGCTTTTCACTACTCTCCCTTCCCCAGTTGCATCCATTGTTTGTCACCTCACTGTATTTTTTTGCTGCTTTTCAGTTGTTTTCAGTCATGCCCAACTCTCTGTGACCTCATTTGGGGTTTTCTTGGCAAAGATACTAGAGTGATTTGTTACATTTTACAGATGACGAAACTGAGGCAAAGAGGGTTACGTGACTTGCCCAGGATCACACAACTAATAAGAGTCTTAGGCCAGATTTGAACTCAGGAAGATGAACCTCTCTCTCTGTAGACCTGACACTCTATCCACTGTGCCACCAAACTGCCCCCAATGAGTCATTTTACTTATGTGTAATGAATAAAAAAAAAATACAGGGTGGCTAGGTGGCGCAGTGAGAAGAGAGCCGGCCCTGGAGTCAGGAGGACCTGAGTTCAGATTCGACCTCAGAAACTTAACATGCGCACGCGCACACACACACACACACACAAATCCTAGCTTTGTGACCTTGGGCAAGTTACTTAACCCCAATTGCCCTCCAAAAAGCAAAACAAAACAAAACAAAACACTCAAGTCACTTCTCTGTCACTTTACTTAAACACCTAATTGAAAGTGATCTCTACCTTCTTATATTTCTTGTAGCACATTATGTATTCCTCTTCTTTGTCCGTGTTACATTCTATTTTTTCTTTTTACTTATTCTTGTATGTCTTAGTTCCATTTTTCAACTATAAGATTTCTGAAGACAGGGTATCTTTTTTTTTTCCATTTCTGTATAGTAATTGCATTAGTCCTAGACATATCTGTAGGTTGTACTTAAAATGGGCATTGAATAGAATTGAGGTGTTTTTCCCATATTGATGAAATTTGCTATCCTGTAACTTCCAAGTTTTAGTACTTTTTCTGTCCCCTGGAATCAAGTAGAATTTGTCTAATCCATGGCACAGTATTCATGTAGAGGATAATATTACCTGAGAGGTGGTACACACCTCAGAGGAAGGAGAGAAAGAGTTGAAAGGGGATGAGGAAGAGATGTTCAAAAGAAAGAAGTATTGATTTATGAGATAAGACTAATGGAGCAAAATGCATATGAAGAGCCTAAGTAATGTTTTAAGACTGCTAAGGACTATCAAAACAGTTTATAGAGTCTGAATGGGAAAATCATTTAGGATCTCACATAACAATAAAGAATAACAATTATATAAATTTGATTTTTAAAAAATGCAATTATAGGAAAAAAAATTCCTGCATCAAATTTGCTTATTCTGCATTAAGGAATAACCTAGTAGAGAGGATTAACCCATTACCATCAGATAGTTATTAAGCATTTATCATGTATTCTATCCTGAGCAATCTTGCCTTAAAAGGAGAGATTCACTTCCTTCCCCTTCCCAGGAATGAACAGAATATCCATTTAGATCATTTTTTAACCTTCTACAAATCGGTTTCCATCATTGTAAATGTTATCCTAACAGACATCAAATTTTGATAAGTAGAATCATAATGTCAAAATATAAAAACACAGAAAAGTAACTGACACTTTTCTTTCTGCTCTCAATGCTCATCATGAATTCTTCTTCCTTACTGGAGCAGAGGATCTATATTTTCCTAAGAATAAACATAAGGACACACAAGGATTAATAACCCACCTATTTATACTTGAGTGCCTTGAATTGATAACCTCATGCCAAGAGCAATGATGTAAACAAGCACTTTTCATATTTCAAAAGCTCTAAGCAGAAAAATCTAAGTTTATAGGACTAAGTCATGACACATCAATTTTGAGTTTTAGTATTTTCGACCAATTCCCTGAAATGTAAAGTAAGCCAATAATACCTGCAAAATAACTTAAGCAAAAATAACTGGATTTTCGTAGAGAAACCCTTTTTTAATTCTTACTCTCAGGGCTTTTTTTTTTTTAATTTTAAAACATATTTTTCTCCTTAATTGAATCACAAAAAAGAGTATTTACATAAAAACACAGAACAGAAAGAAAAAAATCCAATATGGAACCTTTAAATTCCATTTCCATGGTTTTTTGTTTTAGCACACATTTTAAAAAATATATTCATTCAATCATTTTTAGTTTCCAACATTCACTTTTATAAGATTTTCAGTACTAATTTTTTTCCCTCTCTCCCCTTTTCCCTTCCCAAAATGACAAGCAATCTGATATAGGTCATACATGTATAATCATATTAAACATATTTCCACATTAGTCATGTTGTAAAAGAAGAAGCAGAAGGGCAGCTAGGTGGCGCAATGAATAGAGCACCAGCCCTGGAGTCAGGAGGACCTGAGTTCAAATACGGCATCAAACACTTAACACTTACTAGCCGTAAAATCTTTGGCAAGTCACTTAACCCCAATTGCCCTGCCCTCCCCCCTCCAAAAAATAAAGCAAAGAAGAAGAAGAAGAAGAAGAAGAAGAAGAAGAACAAAAGGGAAACCACAAGAAAGAAAGAAAAAAAGAGAGAGAAAACAGTATGCTTCAATTTGCATTCAGATTCCATAGATCTTTTCCTAGATGTAGATAGCATTTTCCATGACTCTCTTGAAATTTTCTTAAATCCCTGCATTGCTGAAAAAAGCTAAGTCTGTTCAAGTTGGTCATCACACAAAATTGTGTACAGTTCCCCTGGTTCTGCTCACTTCATTCATCATCAGTTCATGCAAGTCTTTCCAGCTTAAAATACTTTTTTTTTCATTTTATAGTATCATAATTTGCCCTATATCCCTTCCCCTGCTTGCTCCCAAAAAATGCCAATCTCATGTGTATATAATAAATTCTACATAATACTTTCAAAGCTCAAATCTTTATTTATACTAGCTTATTCCTTTAATTCTCTACTATGCATTAAAAAAGTATTCTAATAGTCTTCTATTTTTTAATTAGTTTTTCTGTGAATCACTATTGTTAACCTCCCTGCCTCTGTGATTCTCACCCCCTTCCACTAACTGAAATTTTAAAAGTTGCAACAAATGAAAGAAATGATTATTAATAATCAATGATTTGGAGAGTTCCAGAGTTCACCCTTTTTTATAGAGTCCTGATTTTAAAACTTCATTCTTTTGGAGGACATTGCTGATGATGAGGTTGAAATACGTTTTTTATGTTCAAACCCCACCCAAGTGGGGTAGCTAAAGTATTCTCCTCATGTTTAAGTGGGGCATAAATTCTTTGAGTGGATTGCCCAAGGCTAGAGATGGTCTGGGTTATAGAGATAGTCTTTGTGCCCAAGGGTGACATGATATTATTCTCAAAGCTTCATTGTAATATTCATTATTTTCTTATTTGTTAACCAATCAGGGTTAATCTCCACCCGGGGGAACACCTACTCTGTGAAGGGTATATATACACTGTGAGCCTCCTGTGCTGATTGTCTGCAGTCTAAGAAAGATCCTCAAATAGTCATCCTTTTCTTAATAAACAGGCTGGACTTATTAATAAAATGATTAAGTTGACCAGAAATTACGTCTCTTGAACATTTCATCACCACACATATTACCATAGAAATTTGCCAGCAGCCATGCGTAAAAAACTGTTTCTGGGACAAATATTCAAAGGGGTGTATGACACACAGGAAAGTTAGGAATCCCTGCGTTACATGGGCCCTTCATCATCCTGGTTGCCCTTCTCTGCATATTCTACATCATTGTTCTACAGCAGGTTCAATTTTATAGACTTTCCATGTGCATTTTATATATATATAAAAGTCTAGTCTAATAGGTGATCCAGTTTCTTTATAAGGAATGCAGAATCCTTTATCTCTAAAATGTTCATAATACTTTGACAACACATCACTGCCACCGCTGTCATAAACCTTGTCACATCATTAGTCTCTGACTCAGATAGTGTTTGGTGCCAGAGGAAGATTAGAAAGAGGGACAAATACAAGCAATTGTCCTGGCAAGGAAAAAAATAGTTAGGTGAAAAGAAGGACAGACGAGGCAGGGAGAAGGTTCTATATCAGAAAGCAATAGGTATATTGCTACCTCTATAACAGCCATTGATGAAGCTTTAGTACCAATAAGATCACAAGTCACATAGGAAAATCAGAGCTGGACCCTCAACTTAGAAAAACGAAGAAAATACATATTTACCACATTCTGTTTTTATCTTTCCTCTTGGTCTTCATGGAAATATATGTATATGAGAGCACAGTTGTCCAAAAGAAAAAAAAAAAGAGAGGACTAGAAACCCAGGGAGTGGTAGCTATTGGTCAGTTTGACATTCATGACAGCAGCACACACATTGTGAGTCTTATCACACTTCTACCAACTAAATGACTTCTGAATATAATTGGGATTAAGTTTAACATTCCATTTCTGGATGTTTTGTAATACCCTCCACCAACCCCCACATCCCAGTAAGTTGCTATCTCATATAATTTTTTGAACACAATGAGGAAAAATGCAGAATCATAGCAATGGCCTAGAAATGGAGATCCCTAAGCCAACAAAACAGTTACATTCTTTCTAAATAGGGTGAATATTTTATGGTATGTGAAGATATGGAACAAAGGTGAATTCCAGCCAAGCCTTCCTTAGCACGCCTTCCTTAGCAACCAAATATAAAACACTCCAGGAGTTATGGGTGTTATTTTGGGGAAAGTTTTCTATCACAAATGTTTCTGAATGAAAATAATAATATATTATGCTAATATATTAAGATAAAATAATGATATGTAATGTTTTATAACATGTAATGATATATTATGAGATACATTAAGAGTTCTACGATTCCAGGAAATCCTAATATTGGCTACAACATATCCTCTATGTATAGGAGAAAGCAGTCTATAAAATTGATCCAGCATTTTCAGGCTCCCCTTTGACATACTATTTCAGCAGTCCTCATATAAATGTGGTTTGTTACAGTGGTAAAAAATATATAGAAAATGGAGAAATGATAAGTATAAAATGATGTAACTAAACCTCCACAAAGTATGTGAATTGAGACAGATTATCACATATTTCCATTCATCATCAAATGTGAGCTCAAAGATCTCAGGTATTGTTCCATTGACCTGTGAATGGACACTGTTTTATTTCAATATCAGAATGGCAATTGCATCTAGTCACATATAAGTGGCTTTTTTATTTCAAAAAGATTTCAAGGATACAAAGCTTTAGTTAAAATAAAACAGTCTATGACATATATATCCCAAAAATAGATTCCCTGGTTACATAGAATGCTGTTATCTATATATTCAGCCATGCTCCCATTTTCAGGTTATTTTGATTAGCCCAGTTTAACCTGCAAGTGGATTGCACATGTGCTCGATGAAAATACATTTATTGTGAGTTCATTAAATTATATATCATTGGGTGTAATCAGCATTAGCGAACTGATGACTATTGCTCTCATCCTGGAATTATATGTGAATTGGTCTCTGTCTACTGGAACAGACTTTTTCATCAGTCTTGTTGATGCCTTTATATAATTTGGCCTATTTTACACTAATACCTGAATATCCACTATATTTATTGGTATACATCCTTCCCTCCACTGATTCTAAGGGTAACTCATAGATATTTTGTAAATGTTCATGAATAAACCCATGAGAAAGCTTACCTCAAAAACCAGGAAGATTTGGGTTCAAATCCTGCCTCTTACCTGCACTGTGTTTGTGACCCCAAGCAGGTCAATTCACTTCTCAATGCTCTGTGCACCTCCCTAAGATTATAAGTTACACACTTTGTGGAAGTGTAGTTACATCATTCTAAAGGGCTCAATAAGCATGTTTATGCATATAAATCCCATTTCTATATATCCTATTCTAGTCTAATATTTCTCTGGAAGTCAATGCCGCATCTCTAACTCTTGTCTAGTCAACATCTCAATGGGATTCATCCCTCCCTACCCTTCACTTTCTGTCCAACAACCCTTATCCCTTTTGAACCTATTTCTGTTGAGTACAAGATCCTCTTCCTGGTCATGAGGTTTACATCCTCATGACATTCAAGACTCTTCCCTCACAACTCCACAGACAATTAAATGTCAAGTCCAAGTGATTCTATCTCCATAATATATTTTATATTCATTCCATCCATACAGCTACCACCATAGTTCAGATCCTCATCAACACCCAAGGGTACCATTATAATTCTATCTTAATTATCCTTCCTGTCTCCAGTTACTATCTTACACAAAGTCACCAAAGCAATTTTCTTGAGACACAGTTCTGACAGTAATAGGAGTCTCAAACCTTTTAGTGGTCTTTATTGCTTGTAGTATAAAATAAATAATTCTTAGCCCGACTTTCAAGGACATACTACCTATTTTTCCAGAAATTTCATATTACTCTTCTTCAAGCACTTGATGTTCCTAGTACGTGACATTCCCTTTTCAATGTCTGAACCTTTGCTCAAACCATCCCCCATAACTGGAGCACACATTCTTCTCAGGCCTTCTGGAATCCTTGGCTTGTCAAGATTCAGTTCATATACCATCTCCTTTTTGAAATCATGCCTAATAACTTCAGCTGTTGGTGCTGCTCTCTCTCTTTTAAATTATATGAGTATGTGAAGGCTCTGTGATTTCCTCTACATGGATGAATCCCAGTGTGAGCACTCCTTCAATTAAAGCAATTCACAAAAGCAGCATCACAGATTTGGAGCTGGAAGGGACTTTAGAGGACATATAACTGCCTCATTTTATAGATTAGGAACTAAGGTTAAAAACAAAACAAAACAAAAGATTAGGTGACATGTCCAGGGTCACAAGCTGGCAAATGAAAAAATGTAGGATTTGAACCAAGGCTTTCTTGACTTTAGGCCTAGAAATCTATTTAACATTCCATCCTACCACTTTCTTTAAATTACATATGGCATGTCTTTGTTTGTATATTTATTGAATCCCCCCCAGGAGAACACAAGCTCCTATGGTACAGCAATGCTTTCATTTTTGTTTCTCTAACTCCAGCTCCTGTCACAGTGCTCTACATACATAGCGAGGACTTAATACATTGAATACAATGAATATAATGAACTTAATACTTAATACATTGAATCCACATTTCAGAGTTGAGTAAAATGCAAATTGTGACTTCCCAAGGTAACCCAGGTAGTGTGAAGGAGGTAGCCTAGAACCCAGGTCTTCTGATACCTTCCAATGCCTTAGCCCTTATAAAGTGGGGACTCATCACTTTCTTAAAGGAGGGTTGAATGCTCAGAAACAGTTTAGCTAATAATTGGCATTTCTTTCATATTTTAATGTTTGCAAAGTGCCTTGCTAGCCTTATAACCTCATCTGAGCCTCAAAACAATCCAGTGCTGAACACAGAGCCCTGCACATAGTAGGTACTTAATAAATGTTTATCGACTTGAGTGAAGTGCTATTATTATGTTCACTTTACAGATGAATAAATTGAAGGCTAGAGAGGGGTAGTGACCTTCTCTGTGGCACCTAATGAACAGCAGGGTAAGGATGAAATTTGACTAATGTAGGCAACTAAGTGTCTTAGTGGAAAGAATACTCAATCTGGTGACAAGAATACCTGAGTTTAAAACCTGTCTGCAATACGTAATAACCGTGTGACCTGGGCAAGTAATTTCATAGCACTCAGCCTCAGTTTCTTCACAGAGATAATCATAACCCCTTATAAGGCTACAGTAAAGATGAAATGAGATTATATGTTAAATGCTAGCTATAAGCATTATTTTCCTGTATAGAGGAATCTCCTCAAGTGCTGCGTTGCTACTAGAGAAAAAAAATGTTATTTTTTTTCCCCCACTTGGTCCAGAGTAACTGTAGAACTCAGATCTCAGAATTTCTCATTCTTGTCCTGAAAAACAGCTTGCAGTAAATATAGCTATACACTCTATCTAGATAACCTAATCAGTGGGACAATGAAATCATATATAGTTTATCAGCAATTATTTCCATCTTCAATTCTTATCAGGTCTCTAAAAATAAAATCTGAAACCTATCCTGAATGAACCATTATGATCAAGTATCCCAGAATGCACTCCTTCTAAAAAAAATGTTTCCCTCACAAAAAAATAAAAAATGATCAGATGAAAAATGGGATCTTAGAAGAGCAATCGGTAGGCTGTTTCCCTGGGCTCTTCGTTCATATGTTACTATCTTTGCCCTGAAAAGCTTTTAAACATTGATCTAGGAAGGAAAGGCAGCACAGGTCATGTTATCAAACCCACAGCAGAGAGAAGGATTTCCTCACTGGAAGCTAGAGCAAGGAAGCCCAAGACCAGACACTGTAAGACAACTCAGACAGCCCACTGATGACCCACCCCACCTTACACCCTAACCCACTGACAAATGGGACCATGAAGTCAGATATGGTAGAATACATTAACTCCCCATCCCTGACTATAATCAGCAATAACCAGTAGCTCATAGCCTTTATCCCACACTCCAGCATTACTGTATTTTCATGAGGACCATGTAAAGAAAATATTTCACAGATAAATGCTGTATCTTAGGTGCCATGGGGTATATTTCTGAGAAAGAAGGGTTGTATATAGAGCCAATGATATGTGTTCTTTTTAAAAAACTTTTTTTTTACTATGTTTCAGTAATAGATATTAAATGGTTAGGCAGTTACAATTCTGGAATCATCCATTAAAAGTACAAGGAAGAATATTTAGAAGGGAAAGGGGTGGGGGGTTGGGAAGACATTAAGAACACTAGGGACAATAGGCAGTAGGTGGTAGTGAAATCCATATGCAAATTACACGCCTCTAGGTACCAATTTGCCTAGCAATGGAATTTAGACAGCCTAAAGTTAAATTATGCATACAACAGCCTAATTTTCCACAGTAGTATTTTCATATAAAGGTCTGAAGACAAAATGTAAGTTTGCCTCCACTGTCTTTTAGAAAACCCTATTGACTAATTCATAAAAGGAAGAGCTTCAACTCTGCTTGCTGATACATTTTCAGGTGGGGAGAATGAGACATTGGGGATTCCCTGAAGCAGCCATTGCTAGGGATGGGAGCTGAGCTGTCATCACTGTCTGATTCTACTAAAGATTTTGCAATTTGGAAAAAAAAAAAAAAAGTCCAACATTTTGTTCTAAAGTAGCAACTCATACAGCTAGGTTTCTGGATTTTTTTTTTCCTTTTGGTTTGTTTTGGTTTGGTTTTGATGAAGCACAAGCTCTGGGAACCCTCTTGAACTATGACTGATTTTTTCCATTTGATGAGGCATTTGCCTGAGCCCATAAGCCTTTAACTGTGGCTCTCTTGTTACTAGCCTAGTCCTCCTTTGTCCAGCTAGGTCCCAACCTTGATCCTCTCAAACCGCCCCCCACACCACCATCCACCATTGTCTCATCTCCAGGTAGCCTCTAGCTACCTCCCACCCTTAATCACTCATTACTGGAGTCTGACTTCATTGACTCCTCCTGAAGACCCTCCCCAAACTCCTCCTCTAGACCATCCCTAGATTCCTTCCACAACCTTTCTGTATATAAGACCCCATCTTGCCTCCATGAGGTGTGAAAGGGCCTGAGAATTATCTAGTACAGACTCACTCTGTGTGAGATGAATTTGGCCTGCTTGTCCAGTACAAGCCTCACAGATACTGAGGCTCCTTAAGAGTCTACCCATTATGGTGAACTTTTAATAAACTTTGCTTTTCTTTGGCTGAGAGAAGACTTGAGTTGAATTCATTTGGCAGGACCCAGTGTGTTGGTTTTTTGGGGTCTCTTGCACCCCCAAACCTTAAACCTCAACACTTTATGGTAACCTATACCTCTACATTTTATGGAACCCCCAACCTCTTTAGTTTGATTTTGGTTTAAGTTTTCCCTAACAATGCCTCCCCCCTTAACTTTGCCCTGCCCATGCCCATTCTCTAAAGTAATAAGTAGTAATCTCATAAAGAATTTTCATTTAAAGGCAAAAAAAAAAAACAGCTCTTTGAAACTATCTATCTATCTATCTGTAAGAAGGGATATAATGGTATATAGTGGTATATATATATATTGGTATATATGTGGTATGTAAAAGTTCACCCCAGGCTAACTCCCAGATCCTACCTGGAAGTCCTGTGATCCCCACAGCCCTATTGAGGGGGATCCCATGTGAATCTTCCTAGGGGTGCCCAAAAAAGGGAAGCAGTGGGCAGTGGAAATTCATCCCAGGCTACCTCCCTGATGGTAACTGGAAGTACTGTATTCCCCACAGCCGTATTGAGGGGTATCCCACATGGATCTTCCTAAGGGCCCCCAAGGGAGCAGTGGACCTGGAAGCTCAACCAGGCTACCTCCCTGATCCTGAAAAGTGTGTTTCTTACATATCTATATTAAAGTTCTTTAGGAGAATTATCTTTAGTGAGAAATACTTCACAAATCAGGAAGGCTTAAGCATAGCTCTTAAAATCAAAATATGCATCTACTGCAAATTCTCATACTTTGTTGTTGACAATGATGGGGTGATTGGGGTGCTTGGGATCTATATTTGTAAAACCAATTGGCAACATCAGTCTGAAACATCAATTTGTAAAACCAGTTTGTACAATTGTAACTTAAATTTGTATTGTTAAATTGTAATAGCAATTTTTAAAATATCACGTTTTCCCTTTCCCAGCCTCAAACTACACTCCTTCCCCCTATCTGCACTCTGCCTAGGCAACAACTTGTGACAACTTTGTCCTTGCTTCCTGTCTGGCCCAAATCTCCTCTCCAAGCTAAACTGTCTATGCACTGAAGTCACAAGTTCCTCTCAGTCCACCCTAACTTTTATCTATGCACTGAAGTCACAAGTTAGCCTTGGTTCCCTTACATCCATCCAGCCAGCCCTGCCAATGGCAGCCCTACACTTTAAAAGTAAAAGCCTGTGTCCTCTTTCACTTGCAAGTCCCCTAAGGATCCTTGCCTGCTGTAAAGCATATAATAAACTTTTTCAACTCTGACTCCAAGTAAGACTGAGCTGAATTCTTTCCAGACTGAATCTCAGGCTCTGGTCTTAGATAAGATCAGAGTTCCTGCAGAACCTATTGGGAGCCATTCCTCATCAACATAACCAGACCTTGCCTATAGACCACAAACCTATCTCCATACTTCCACAAACGTCATGTCCATGACTCTATTCATTACCCCTACTAGATCATTCCCATATCTCTAAAGCCATCTCTATTCCCACATCTCCAGTGGCCTGTTGGGCAATTTCTGCCAAAATGCCCTAGTTTGCTCTTCTGGCTTCATTTTTTTTTTCATCTGTAAAGTAAAGGGTTTGGCTTAGAATATTAGATGGCCTGAAGTTACTTCCAGCTGGAAATTTGTTGACCTGAGCAGGCCTTAATCCCCTCTCACCTGGACTCTTCAAATGACCTCCTACATGGTCTCCCTGCCTCAAATCTTTCCTCTTCCAGCTCTCCTATATTCAATAACAAACTGACACTTGGTGTTTTGTACTAGAGTCAAACTGTACGACCAGCTTCACACTAAACATGATCTGCATCTTTCATTTTGCTACATTCCCACAGGCCATCATTTCCCATGCCTGGAGGGTACTCCTTCCATATATTGATCTTACTGAAATCCATCTCATCAATCATATTCATTTTTTCCAAAGTTAGGAACTGTTGTCATTTATTTCAGATCCTTCAAATTTAATACAATGTCTTGCTTTAAAAAAGTTCTTAATGAATTAAACTGAATTGAATGACAACAGTTAAATAGGTATGTAAAGGTGTCTAAAGTAGGTCATATCAAATATCAGAAACTGGTCACAGAACTGACCTTCCACCACACCGATTCAGAGAAGAGATCTGATGGCTACTAACATACTCAAAAAACATTAACAAGAGACACTTAGAAACAGAAGAAATTTTCATTTAAGGTTTGCCAATAAATCTACCTCAAAATACAGAACAAATAGATTGCAACTTGTCCAGTGGAAAACATTGTTTTTGCCTTATCCAGAATCTAGACATAGCAGTAAAATATTGGAATGTCTTTTGCTGAATGTGCATGGAAGTGAGCAGACATGTGTCTGCCTGCAAACTATAATTTAATGGGGGCAGGGTGTCACCCAGCATCAATACAAGGAATTATATTAGATAGGCTGGTGAAACTATTTATTGATCTAAGTGCCTGTCTTTATGATATTTTTATAATATTCTTAATATTTTGTATCCGATACAAAATTTAAATTTCTCTGTCTCGCCATGGCCTGACTTTATTTTTATACTTTTTGTTTAGTGTTCTTGGGTATCTATAAAACATGAGAACTCAACACATATTTGAGTGAGTGTGTGTGTGTGTGTGTGTGTGTGTGTGTGTGTGTGTGAGTTTTGTCAGTGAGTACAGATAGATTTAAGAGGGGAAGAGGAAGTAAATAGAAAGAGAGTAAAGGCTTTTATACATGAGTGAGGCCTTCTTAAATTTTGCCAAACATAATTTGGTGGCCCAATGGCAAAGCTTTAGATTCCATTAAATCAGTATCAAGAGGCTACCCTGTTGCAGGAAATGTGTTAAAAACCAGATATACAAAAAAGGAGGAAAAGGAAAGGAACATCTCTTACACTGATAATGGTACCAAGACATTCACCTAACAATGGGAGGTTTGTATGTTACCTGAATTTACAAATCATGTCAATTCACTGGCATTTAAGTACAGCCTTAAAGTTTGTCCCTTTCTAAACACCAAATTTTAAATGGGACATACTTTAAAGTAGGTCAAGTACTATATTGAAATGGGTGAAGTATAATGTGATTTGCTAGCTTGCATGAACTCTAACGAATGAATTCTTACTATTTTGTCAGCAGTAAAAATAGAAGGTGCAGCTCTTAATTATCACAGAAAAAAATTAGCAGTTAAATGCTTTAACTCTGCTAAAAGAAGCCTAGTGGATCAAGTATTGGACTTGAAGTCAGAAAGATGTAGGTCCAAATCTGGTCTAAAGCTAGTCATGTGACCCTGGGCAGGTCACTTAAAATTTCTAAGCCTCAGAGAGCAAACTAAAACTTATTAACACTGAAATCAGTTTAGGTAGAAGGAGCTTCTCTACCCAGCATCACAGATCCTTGACATATTGACAACTTCCTAATAAGGCAGGGTTTTAAATAAATCCATATACAACTATTAAAGAAGAAAAATAGAACCTGATACATTCTGAGCTTCAGTGGTTTTTGACATTTTGACAACTCTTTTTGTTGGCAAAAAATTAAAAGGTGTGACCTTTACATGGCTATCCAACTAGCTCTCAGATAGCCCCCCTTTCCCTTTTTTTTAACAACACTATAATTCTCTGTGATCACTCCTACAAAGACTTCTAGGGAACCCATTGATTGGCAAGTAGAAATGGCTCAATATTTTGTGCTGCTTTATATTCAAAAAGGTACCATGCAAGTCCTCCAAGTTGAAGGCAAGGATCAACAATGAAGAGGGGGGCAATATCTGGAGAAGTAGAGGGGTGTTCAAATAAAGTCTGTCCATGTTTTTCCTTAGACTCACCCTATCACAGAGTCTTCCATGGCAGCAGCAAGAAGACCTGTTGTGTTAATGTGCATGGAATGATGGAGTTTGCCTATCTGCGAGTTGCCTATAATAATGAAATCACAGATTTATCCCTGATCTCCTTAGGCTATATCAAAATACCCAGATGAATACACAAATGTTCAGACAGAAAGACACAGGTTAGTTTTTGCTTTCTAGCCAAAATGATGATGATGATAATGAAGTAATGAGATTGATTTTCTAGCTAATAATAACAATTTCTTAGATGAGGAAAGGCTAGCTGACAGAGGTTGAGTGGTTTACCCAGGGTCACGTAGTAAATGTCTGGGGTCAGATTTTAATTCAGGTCTTCTGACTTCAGCAGCATTCCTGCCTTTGCTGTTGACTCTGTGTGACTACAAGCAGATTACTTGACTTCTCTGAGATGCATTTTTGTTTTCTGTCTGCAAAGCCTGTCAAACACTATACAAGGTTGTTTTATATAAACACATCTTGGGTAAAAATTTAAAGATTGTGTAGAAATCAGTTTTTACTGCGGTTGTGAGAATAACAAAGGTGATGAAGTGAGGTAATGTCTAAGAATGATCTCAGTATGTAAGTCCACTATCATAGTAATAGGAATTGTCTACCATGCGGCTTCATATATTCTAATTTGTCAGTAGAAGACCAGAGCTGGCGTTTAAAAAGCTCTCATAATATTCAGAATATATTTTTTCTTCGTGTCTTAAAGAGGAATTTTAATCTTCCAAAAAGTAGATTTTGGTTGAGTGATATTTATTTATTTATAGTTTAGCTCTGTTTTCCTCCAAAAAGATAAGAACCCAAAGCAGGTTCAGCATATTATCATACAAACTGAAGTCTCTTTTTCAATACTTTATGATTGGAAAATGCAGTTTAGCACATCTTTACAAAGTATCTCCTTTGTGCAAAGTTCTAGGGTCACAAAGATGGAAAACAATCCCTCACCTCAAGGAGATCATATCTTAAATTATGGAAGTAAAGTAAACTGAAAATTTCAGCTTCTATATGGATTTTTAAAGTAATAAAAAGGAACATATCAAATGATGTTTTCATTTCCAAATTATGCATTTTGATAATTTTAGGCAATTACAGGTAAGGGTTCACAAAAGTAAGTAGATAAGTGATTCTCCTGTAAATTTCTTTTAATAATTTCTTTTGAAGCGGCTAGGTGGCACAGTGAATAGGGCACCAGCCCTGGAGTCAGGAAGACCTGGGTTTGGATCTAGCCTCAGACACTTCACACAAAAACTAGCCGTGTGACCTTGGGCAAGTCACTTAACCACAACTGCACTACAAAAAAACAAAAAATAATAATTTCTATTTTATTTTCTGCCTCTTGCTAAAAGAATAAAATAAAATAAAATTCAAGAAGAAATGAAATTTAAGCAGAATTAAAAAATAAAAACTACAGAGCCTACTTTGCTTATCAACAATATAAGCTCCCTGGTATTTTGTGGGAAGCTTCTATAAAAAAAAGGCTTCTATTTTGTTGTTCCAGACCTATGATTTCAAATCAGTAAGGAGCTCTTGGTGCTCATAAATATTTAATGCAAGATTTCATACCTGTAAGGAAATTCCACTCACTAATGCATATAAAGAAATTATAAGGAACTTACATGAGAAATGACTGGGAACTTAAGAGGTTTAGTGACTTTCTTACAGTTACATAGCTAGTATATGTCAGAGACAAGACTTCAATTCTTCCCATTGCTGAAGGTCAGTCTTCTGGCCAATACACCATGAAATAGATGTTAGCACATGTCAAACGTGAGATCAACACAAACAGAATGTACTGGCTACACAAAAACAACTCTAACTTTGAAGAAGGGGAGTGTTGCTTATGGCTGATTTTAATGGAAGTTTGTATTGAAATGAGTGAAGTAAGATTATTGTGTATTCCTAATTCTCACCAAACAACTGTTGCTAGCTAAGTAAAACTGATGTGACACATGAAAGAGACCTAAAATCATGTGCTTTGAAAGCCTGGATATAACTTTTTTTTTTTGAATGGACAACTGGATGCAATTTTAAACTTCTTAGGAAATTATCTTCTTCTACTATGAGAGAGAGAGCTTTTAAAACAAACCAATATCATCCTTAAATTTGCTGAAAGAGTAACCTAGCTCCTGAATTATCCCTCATAAGCTGACAAATAAGTCATTGAGTCAGTTTCACTGCTACTATACGTCAGGAAATTTATCACTGTTGTCACTCCATTTAAGCAGCTGATAAAACCATTGAGGGTGGCAAAATAATATAGTAGAAAGAACCCTGACCCTAGAGCACCTTGGTTCAAATCCCATCTCTGTCACTTGATACATAATTCAAATAAACTCTCTGTGCCTCAGTTTCCTTATCTGTCAAATGAGAGGCTTAGGTGGCCTCTGAGGTCCTTTCTGACTTTAAAACAAAGATCTAAAAAAAGTTGTATATGAATATGATGGAATGAGAATATAAAAAATGAAATAATAGATGATTTCAAAGAGTTATAGAAAACCTTGTAAGAACCAATGCAGAATTATATGAGCAGGACAAAAAGAACAATTCATACTACATCATCAATATTTTAAAAAGGAATAATTTTAAAGACATTTATAACCTGATGAAGAATGAAATAAGCAGAACTAGGAGAATAATTAACACAATGATAATGTTGTAAAGATACACAACCGTGAAAAGCTGTAAGAACTCTCATTAACACAGAGACCAAGTGCCATTCCAGAAGATTCGTGATCAGGCTCTACTCACCATCAGCCAACCTCTATTTTACTTCCACTCCAAATAACAAAAGGCCCCCTTATTCACTTCCTATACCACTCCCAGCTTTTCAGCTTCCTTTTGGATGTGGTGTTCCCTCAATGAATTGTAAGTACTTGAGGGCAACTACTACAGCTTTTTCTTATTTGTATCTCCAGTGTTAACACAATGCTTACTATATAGTAGGCTCTTAATAAATGCTTAGTGAATTATTTAGGCATGTTATCTACCTTCCGACAAGGTGATGTTGAGGTGGCTACAAATATACAAAACAAGACCCTTGGAAATTAAGAGAATACACTTCAACTGGGGAAAAGCTAAAGAGAGAGAGAGAGAGAGAGAGAGAGAGAGAGAGAGAGAGAGAGAGAGAGAGAGAGAGAGAGAGAGAGAGAGAGAGA
>NW_027187330.1:12241270-12349727 GCF_028583685.1 Petaurus breviceps papuanus
AGAGAGAGAGAGAGAGAGAGAGAGAGAGAGAGAGAGAGAGAGAGAGAAGAATGTGATGAAATGAAACTACAAGAAACAAGGAAATGGGGCAGCTAGGTGGCAGAGTGAATAGAGCACTGGCCCTAGAGTCAGGAGGACCTGAGTTCAAATTCGGCCTCAGACACTTGACACAAAACTAGCTGTGTGTGACCTTGGGCAAGTCACTTGACCCTAATTGCCCTAACCTTCCCCTTCTTCAAAAAACAAAACAAAAAAAGAAATGAGGTGCAGAGTGCACGAGACTTAATTTGTTCTTGTTTTTTATTATTGTTGTTGCTGCTGTTTGTTTATTTTTTTAATGCAGCCATTTCCCTTGATTCTGCATATTTGTTATAAGGACTTTTTTTTTTTTTGGAGAGGTACTCAGGAGGGAGAGAACATTTATTTTGGCAAAAAAAAAAATAAAATCAATTAAATTTATAACAACCAATTTTGACCCCAAAGAAGATATATATATGAAATTGAATCTAGCTTGTTCATTTGCATAGGTGGATGACTGGCTATGGAGCACTAAATGTACTGTCAGATTTAGTTGATTGGCTGATTAGTTTTGCTAAACTGCTTTGTATACTACTTTTCTTGTTCTTTATTAATAGGTTTGATTATTGACTGAGAGAGGTGGAATTGACATATTGTGAGATAAAAAACAAGTTATCATTTTTAAAATTACAACTAAACAAAAGGACCCTAGTTTGTCTGACAAACTAAATTACATTATAAAGACATATCAAAACTCTAATATTTATGTATTGTTCAGAAGAAGCAATTCTAACTGAATCTAGTCAACCTGCCTAAAACTAATCTATGGCCCTTACCTGTGAATGTTGCTAGAAGGGTCTTTCTTTAAACTGTCTGAGGTCTTTGATTGAGGGAGTAGAGTGGAAGACAATGCGAGTTACTTCAAGTGGAAAATGGGGAAGAAAGTCATAGAGAAGTTAGGATGAGTTGGAAAGGAGGTGAAGTTTAAACTTTGTTCACTCGCCACTTTTTTCTGAGCTTTGTCCTATATTCAGATCTAGGACTCTGCCTTCATCTTCCAATGGCACAACTCTAGATACAAATTTATATTTCCTGGGATTCAGAAAATTTTGGCTACAAGAAATTGAAGTCACAGCGGTTTGTTTGCGCACGCGCGTGTGTGTGTGTGTGAATGAGAGAGAATGAGAGAAAGAGAGAGAGACAGAAAGAGAGAGAGACAGAGAGAGAGACAGAGAGACAGAGACAGAGAGAGACAGAGAGAGAGACAGAGAGAGAGAGACAGAGACAGAGAGAGAGACAGAGACAGAGAGAGAGACAGAGACAGAGAGGATTGCATGGAGTTAAGGGGTAGAGAAGGAGATTTATAAACTGTGTCATACATCTATAAAACTCCCCTATAAATAATAATAGATTTAATTCCAACAAATTAATATGAAACACTATGGTTTTCTTCAAGCCAACAAGATAATCCAGCATTTACTGATCCCCAGGTTCCTAAACAAAGGGCTGGTATATATGTTACTTAAACAGTGTTTACAGTTTTAAATGTCATTTCATCAAAGTGTCACTGGTGAGGAATTGTTTTGCATATTGTTTCATTAAAATACTGGTTTCAGATAGAAACCATTACTTCTTCATAGCAATGTATACAGGGAGCCATAATTGCCAATTTAGGGGAAGGGTTGGTGGCTACAGGAGTTGGGGGGGTGTTTTAAACTATTAGATACATGTGTCATCACTAATTAAATTCTGGCCTTGCAATATGAAACAGTAAGGGGGAAAAAAAACTCCAGTTAATTCAATTCAATAAACACTTATTAAGCCTACATGTGCCAGGCACCATGTTAAGCAGTGGGGATACAAATGAGAAAAAGAAAGACAGTAGCTGCTCTAAAGCAGCCTCTCATCTAATGAGGGAAGACAACACACAAAAACAAGATGGAAAAGGAAGAGAAGGGAGTCCAGGTGTACCTGACCTAGGGGCTTCTTGTGCTGGGGAGTTGAAACCAAGTACAGGTGCGGATGGAGAAAGGAATTCATAGTAAAACCTATTGCTGTTTATTGTGTTCATTCATTCACTCCATTCATTCATGCAGCCTTCATCTATCCACTCATCCATTCATTAAATGCCTACTCAAATATAAAACTTAATCTTAGGTTTTTGGAAAAAGCAAATAAAATGGTCCCTCTCCTCAAGGGGAAGGTAAATAAGGAGAGTAAAATCCCATCTTTCTTAGTATAGTTTGTGTTTAAGCAAGTTCAGTTTCCCTTTTGGCTTTTTACATTTCTTCTTCAGGTAAAAGTGGTTATTCAAAAGAATAACAGGGTAATTTTTTCTGTTTACTCATGCTAGCATTGCACTAACAATTCAATTTAGTCTTCATAAATGTTGATTTCCAACCAATAGGTTCCCATTCAGATTCCTATTCATCAATCACCTAGACAAGCAGAAATCTTCTTTCCTTCCTGGGATCCTATGTAATCCACTAAAAAATAATGAATCTGTCCCATGCTTGATATCCCCACTGTCACCACACTAGTAGAGGTCCTCATATCCATGGGCCTAGACCAGTGCAACAGTTTCCAAATCTCTCTTCAAGTTTATAGTCTCTCATTTTTCCATTTTTATGTTTTAAGCTGCTCCCAGATTAATCTTCACACACTCAAGAATTTCTGAGTTTGAAGGGATCCCAGCGTCAATCTACTCATATAAAACCTTATCTCTTCCACAAAATATATGAAGAACATCCATCCAGTCTTTGCATAAAGAGGCAACTATTTCCACTATTTTTTGGAATGCTGTAATTTCTGGGTAGATTTATTATCACTGTTATTGTTATTGTTATAATTCTAATGTTTCCCCCTGACATCAAACTTAAATTTGCCCCATTATTTATTTTGTCTACTTGGGCCAAATGGAACAGTTCTTCAGCCAATCACAAGATGAAGCCTTGAGGACCTTCCACATGCTGGTTGTCATTTCCTGTAGGCTTTTTGGGTTAGCAATTTCATTCCATAAAAATGGTACCTCAAATTCCTTAGAAATGAATGTTTCATGTCTCCTGTTCAAAAACCATCTTTTTATCCTTAGTGATTCAATTTAATAAAAATCTAAACACTCTTACCTGCCATCTATGAGCCAATGTCTTCCACAATCATTTTTGTTTCCCTTACCTCATGTTGCTCCCCTCCATGGGTCATATGATTCAGCTTAACTAAAAGGTTTTCCATTCTTTGCATGTTTCTGGCCCTTTTCTGCCACTTAATGTCTTTGATTAAAATGATAACATTTGTAATTTATTCCAGATTTTTAAGTTCTATAAAGTCTTTCTTTCTTTCTTTCTTAAGCAATTGAGGTTAAGTAACATGCTCAAGGTTACACGGCCAGTTATTTTGTGTGGGTGCCAAGTTTTTGAGGCCCGAACCGATCCTGGGTCTCATGACACTGGGGCTGGGGCTCTTACTCACTGCGCCACCTGGCCACCCTTAAAATATTTCTTATGAACAGTTTCATTTGACCCTTATGAAAACAAAACAAAACAAACAAAATATGAGATAGATTGAAAAGGTTGATCTATCCCTTCTCTGTATGTGAGGGAACTGAGACTCAGAAAAGTTTTGTGACTTAGAGGTAATGTTTGGAACCAAGTCTCTGTCTCCCATGCTGTGGTGTATAGGGAAAGCAGGTCCAAAATGTCCTCAGCTTTCACCCTACTTTTGGCTTGAAACCTTAGTCATCTTTTCAATCTTATCTCAAATCCTCTTCCACTGTGACACTGAATATACCCCACTTCCCTAAAGCTGGAAATGCTCTTTCCTTCCTCAGTGCTTGCAAAGGAATGAACTTGTGTCATGCACATGTAAAATATTATGCTGCATTTTAGTGCTTGTATAGTATCCATTTTGATTCATTCACTTAAAAAAAATTAAATGACGGGATATATATCATTTTTTTGTTTTACTTCTGGAATATAAACTTCATGAGGAAGTTGCTCTTGCTCAGTTGTGTCTGACTATACCATGGATTTTGTGAACTTTTGTTGGCAAAACTACTGTAGTGGTTTGCCATTCCTTCTCTATTGTGTCACCATTTTACAGATGAGGAACTGAAACAAATGGGGGTTAAATGACTCATCCAGCATCACCGAGTAAGTAAGTGTCTGAGGCTGGATTTGAACTAGATTGTCCTGAATCTAGGCCCAGTTCTCTATCCACTGAAGCCCCTAACTCTCCTCATGAGGACATGGAGGAAACAATAATGATCTTTGCATTTCCTCACCATAGGGCTTTTCACATAGAAATCATTTAGTAAATGGGTTGTGAATGAATGATTGATGAATGAGACGCCAACCACTACCAAGCAACATTTAATGAGTGCCCACAGTAGGCATCCCTGCATGCTATTAGTGATGATAAAAGGAGGTATGGTCCCTACCTTCACATTCTCAACCTAGTTGGAGTTAAATAGTATTACAGAAAGAGGACTCATAGTTCAGTAGAAAGAATTAGATTTGGAATTGGAGCTAACTGGATTCCAACTCTCAGCTCTAGCACTTACAGCCTATATGACTTTGGGTAGGTCACTTCTCTTTGGTTTTCTTATCCCCAAAAATAAAGAGTTTGAAGTAGCTGAAGTCTTAAGGTCAGATTTGTCAAAGCTTAGAAAAATACAGGCATGTAGTGATGACATTTTTTCCTTAATATGAGATAATGTATTTAAAGTACTCTATAAATATCAAAGTTTTCACAAACGCTAGCTCTTATTGATGTCATCATGCTGTTTTTTAATAGTGAGAGAACCATGGAGAATAAACCATGGGTGTTCTGACTAATCTATTTACATACATGCACATTCGCTTTTAGAGTAACAGATAACATTTCAATGGTATTTTAATTTTGCAAGTCACTTTATATAAATTATTTCTCTTGAATTTCACAACTCTGTGAAGTAAGTACTATTGATATCATTATTGGTTATTCAGTCAAGTCTGAATTTTTGTGAACCCATTTTTTTTGGTGGGGCAATTGGGGTTAAGGAGTCATACATCCAGTAAGTGTCAAGTGTCTGAGCTTGGATTTGAACTCAGGTCCTCCTGACTCCAGGTTCAGTGCTCTACCCACTGTGCAACCTCTATTATTATCCTTATTTTAAAAGTGAGAAAATGACTTGCCATATTCACATTGCAACTAGAAATGGGACTTGAATCCGGGTCAAATATTCCATAGACATTCTGATCTCAAAATTTCTCCCAAAGCAGAAGTAATAGTCTTTAAAACCATATTTTATATTCTTCTAAGTTTATCTTTTATTATCAAAGGTACCATCATCTTTCCATCACCCTCAACTCTTCCTTTTAACTAATCCAATACACCTAATCTGCTACCTTCACATTTCTAGTATATATCTTTACATTCCCAAAGGTACCATTCTAGTTTAACCTCCCCCTTACCTTTTGCCCAGGCTATTTCCATAGTGCCCCAACCTTCAAGTTTCTCCCCACTCCATTCTATTCTCCACTCAGCTGCAAAAGGGTTTTTCCTAAAACAAAGGTCTAACCATGTTGAAAACCTTTTAAATATAATCTAGTGTTTCCCTTTTACCATATTATTAAATATGAAGTTTTCTCTTTGGTTTTTAAAGTCCTTTATAATCTGTTCCTTTCTTACCTCTCCATGTTTCTTACAATTTATTTCCCTTCACATACTTTATGACTGAGTGATACTGGCTGCCATGTTGTTCTTCACACAAGACACTTCATCTCTGGATTTTGTGCTTTTCCTGGACTATCCCCCATGCCTGTAACATTCTCCCTCTCATGTTCATCTCCATCTTCATCCTGGATTCCCTAGATTCCATTAAATCTCAGCTAAAAGTCTGCCTTATTCTCAATATCCCTTAATACTAGTGCTTTCCCTCTGAGATTGCTTTCAGTTTTCCCTAAATTTATCTTGTTTGTATAGACTTGTTTGTCTGTCTGCTCCTGTGTGCTCCCTAAAGGCAAGAACTGATTTTACCTTTCTATGTATCTCCAGGGCTTAGTTCAGTGTCTGCCCCATAGTTCATTCTTTTTTTTTCTTTTTTGGAGGGGTTAGGGTGGGGCAATTGGTGTTAAGTGACTTTCCCAGGGTCACACAGCTAGTAAGTGTTAATTGTATGAGGCCAGATTTGTACTCAGGTACTCTGAACTACAGTGGCCAGTGCTCTATTCACTGTGCCACCTAGCCACCCTCATAGTTCATTCTTAATAAATGCTTGTTGATTCAGTATAACTTGGCATCCAAAGATCTTCACAACTTGGGCCCTTCCTATACATCCATTCTTCATATATTTGACTCCTGTCTTTTCCTTCTGTTTTCCATCTACTCTGGCCCACTTGCTCCTCCTAATATATAACATTTCATCTCCCCTGTCTCTGCTTTGCACTAGCTGTTCCCCACCTGGAAGGTTCTCTTTCTTCACCTCCTGGTTTTCTAAATTTCCTAAAACCCCACCTCCTGCCTATGTCTTCCCATGCACCAATCACTTAATACTTTCCTTTTTGAGATAATCTTTCATCTCTTCGGTATATATCTTATGTCTATCTCTTTTGTGTTATCTCCCCCATACAAAATGTGAGCTTCTTGAGGGAAAAGGATCTCTGGACGTTTCTTGGTAACCCAAGTGCTTATAAAATACTAAATGTTAATTAATGGTTGTTGACTGACTCACTGTCCATTATGTCACACTGACTCTCAAAAAAAAATCCAGATTTCCTTAGAAAGATATCAGAATGCAGATCTAAAAGCTATGCTATTTACACACATAGTGCCCCATGGTTCAGTGAGTGCTTTAGCTATACATGCTCTATATACAGTAAGGGTCATTATACAGTATAATTACAAGATTCTCCAAAAACCATTAGCCAATCAATGCACAGATGCCTTGGGGATACAGGGAGGTACTTTGATTATGCAAAAACCTCTATGTATTTTGTGAAATGAAGCATGATAATGTCATTTTGATTGGAGAACCTGGGAACACTAGTAATAAACGAATAGTTTTCTTTTAAAATGTTTCTGCCTAGCCATTGAATGTTGTTACAAGCAAGAGACCCTTTACTAAAATCTAAATGTTTTATATTGCTTAGTAGACTCACAATCTCTTACAAGGTAAATGAATGGATCCACCATAGCATGGTAATAAGCGTAGGCACCTTCTTACATTGATTTTAAGCTTTTTTAGTGCTTTCCTCTCCACAATCCTGTGAGATACCTACTGAAAAGGCTTGTATCCCCATTTGAAAGATGAGAAAATAAACACTTTGAGAAGTGAGCATTCATCCCCAATTAGGAAGCTCATAAGCCTAGATCCAGGATTGGAAATCAGTTCATCTGTCTAGAAGTTATCACTAGAAATTAATACTGCTTTAAGGGGAAAAATTCTACCAGAAGAAAATTCTAGTACACAAACAAAACCTTAATACCATAGCTGATAACAAACTCCATTATTCATAATGTTATAAAGGAATACGTGGTTTAATATAGCTATACATACACATCTTTTTATTTTCACGTCTCCTTCTGAACTTTTGGGTTTTTTTAATATTATTTCCCTATTTTTACTGTGGTAATATTGATGATATCCTAATGTGACTTGCTTGGTGTAGGGGACTCTTAAGTATGAAAATTCCCTTCACTGATGTAGTTAGCAACTTTTTTTTTAGCTCAAAAGACAGGTGAGATGTACAAATTTAGAGAATCTACCCTAAATGTTCACATGGACTTTTTGTGCCTGACCCTTGTTAAAGCATTTTGAGGTCATACTGGTCTGATCAGTCAGAGCTGGACACATTCTAACTTGACCGAACATAGGATGCCATCTTGGTACCTTCAGCAATAAAGTACAGCAAATAACCAACCTGTGAGCAACATTTTTGTTTTGCTTGTTTGTTTTTTGTTACATAGAGTCCTAGAAAGTTGTCTTGGGGTTTTAAAAAGTTGAATGAAAAGTTTTCCAGGTTCATTTGCTTAGTTTACATCACACACAGACTATGAATCTATTTCTTCCTGACTGCAAGGTTGGCCCTCCATCTACTATGCCTTGTTAGTAACTTCTTTCTCTTCCTCTACCTCTTTCTTCTCTTCATTCTCATATCCTCAGCATTACTGTACTTAGAATATGTTTTATGATTTTTTATTCTTCATTCAGCGTCACTTCACATAAGTCTTGCTACATATCTTTTTTTATCTATACTTATCTAGTGCTCTTTCCATTAACTCACAACTCTTATAAAAAAGGAATTTTATGACCTTGTTCTTACCTTGAAGTGTCTAATTTTTACCCTATGAGGAATCAATATTTATTTTCCTTTTAAGACTCAACTATTGATATTTGCATCGCTATAGCTCATTTCAGAAGTTGAAATTTATCATATTCTCGTAGAACCAATAGGCCAAACAGAGCCATAGAAAATAAAAAACGCCAGACACATATTGGGCCCTACTAAAATTTAACTTGTCATTAAAAAAATTAAAATATTGTGATTGTGTTGCATGATTTAATACACAGTAAAAGCATGGCATATGTATATTTCACTTCTAAATAGCATTGCTGGGGCTTATGATATATTTGTACAAATTGTTTGAATTAATTAGAAAGCTGGATGTCTATCCATCAGTTTCTTTAAAATTACTGGTTATGGGTCTCTGTAGTCAAGATTAATCAGAGAACACAAATCCAGCAGCAGAAATAAGGAAGGCAGGAATAATCACTGATTAGTCTCCTTCTCCTTTCTTAAAATCCATACATACACCAGGGTCGGAAAACAGAAGGCAGTCCTTGTACTGACATTTGTGGAAGATCAATTCAAGCAATGTTAGGATCAGAAACATGAGGAAGAAAAGACATGAAATTCTTGTTTGGGGATGAAGAAATCATGAAAAAACCTCTGGGAGATGAGTGAACTTTTTCTGAGCTTAAGGAAAACAAAATATGAATGGTGGATTTAAGGAGAAATAGGAGCTTGCTGCCCATAGATACGAGGTTTCTGTAAGGTCAGGCAGGACCTATTTGTCATGACTAATGGCAGTCCAAAACAGATAACTCAGAGGACACTGTTCTTAGACTTGTCCTACTGCCCTTGGCTTTTCTCTGCTAATCACATGCTCTCTACATAGGCACATAGGCATAAATTGCTTTATACTATTCTTTATTTCATGAAGGGAAGTATTGAATGACGAACAAGATTAAAGGAAACATATTCTTCACAGTTCCTACCATGGTTCTAGGCACATAATAGGTACTGATTAAATATTTGATGATTTGAATTGAATATTTGCCTTCATACATGCACACAATACAAACTTAGATGTTTATTTCTC
The DNA here is from genome assembly GCF_028583685.1 of Petaurus breviceps papuanus. Taxonomy (NCBI): domain Eukaryota; kingdom Metazoa; phylum Chordata; class Mammalia; order Diprotodontia; family Petauridae; genus Petaurus; species Petaurus breviceps. Next base: position 12,250,649 of record NW_027187330.1, read on the forward strand.
TATGTGGGAATGAAACTAAAAGCATAAGACATACTGCTTTAAAGAAAAATACAAATATGAGAGAGACAGAAAAGAGAAAGAAACAAAGAAAGGAGAAAAGAAGAGACAGAGAAGAAAGAGGAAGAAATATAGAGGAGATATGGAGATAGAAGAGGGAGAGGAGAGACGAGAGAAATGGAGAAATAAAAAGACAGAGACAAAAGAAAAAAGAAATGGAGAGAAGAGAAAGAAATGGGAAAGAAGAGGGAAACATAAAGAGGAAGAAACAGATAAAAGACAGAGAGAGAGAGAACCAGGAAAAAAAAGAAACATAAAGAAAGGAAAAAAGGGAAGAAAGTATGGGGGAGAAGGGGTAGAGAAAAAGAGACATGGAGAGACAGAGAGAGACACAGAAAGAATATTTAACATAATTGGCCTTGAATAGTGGCTTAAGATATTTGATGATCAAGTTCTGATCAGTGGGCACCAATGTGATGCACTAATTCCCAATAGATATTCCAATACTTCAGTGGTAATGTGTTATTTTTTAGGTAGGTACATAAACAAGTCAAAATTCAACACTATTATTTGTCAGGCACTGTGTTAAACTGGGAGATGAGGGGGGACAGAAAGGAAAACGAACAAAGACCTTGCTTTCAAGGAACTCAGTGCTAAGTCTCCATATATCAGTGTCTTTTATTCATGTCTACACATATGTGATCCTCATAGTGTCATCGCAACATGCTGTGGTGGTGGTGGGGGAGTTCTCTAGGTCATTTGCTGTTATCTAGTCACCAATGTTATGCACTGGATTTTTGCTTTACCTTCTAATACCATGTTCATGTTCACCTCATGGCCAGTTCTCTTCCTTTCCTAGTTATATATATATATTTTTTTTTTCTTTTAATGCTATCTTTTCTCACCATTTCTCCTACACTATTTATAAGTGGCACTGTGATAAAATCCATTTTTGTTACCACCTCCATTGCCCTGCTATTGTCTCAATATTGTTCTTTCCACGACCTGAAACTTTGTTGATTCTGGAATTCAATAGCTTTTATTATATTGTACAGTCAGAAGAATGTTGCAATGAAAAAGAAGAATTTTCATTTCAGGGAGAAACTTGGGTTGTTTTTTTTTAAAGCACTGCACACTTTTATAAATGGAATTTAATTCTCACTTTTCTTTCCCTTCAATTATAATTTCTTTCCCTTTCAATGTTGCCCATCTCTGGTACCTAAAATATTTGTGCTGATAGGCCAGATCAATAGGATGCCAATTCAAAGGCGTATAATTTTATGGACAAAAGGTGTCCACTCACTTGCAAGTGCCTATGAACACCTTTGAGGATTTTTTAATAGGCATAATCTCATTTAGGAATTTGAAGTGATTTGCACATTGATACAATCAGTACAATATTACCCATAAGTTGGAAGATAAAGAGCACATCATCCCATGCAAGAGATCATCCATCTTCCTTTATAGACATCCTCCATTATGTATGAGCATATGTACTTGGGCGAGTATATGTTTAACAATTTTATTCCATGTTTTATATTAACATTTAAAAGATTGAATCGTGTTCTGTGTTGCTGAATCTATTAAAATATCTTGGCTAGTAGCCTTCATGTGACATATATGGGAGAAATCTTATTGAAGGAGATCTTTTAAGGGGGGTATTTTATTATAATTAATCTATTTTTCTTCTAGTCAACAAAGAACAAGAATGGAAGAATCTTATATTTTTTGTACTTCTCCCTTAATTCTAAAACTGTGAATTGTGATGGCCCTAGAAAACTTTTTGAAAGCCTGGATACTTCTTCATTATATCTTAATCAATAACTCCCTCAATACATTTGAAGGTTATTAGCATAAAAAATAGAGATGAGAAAGTAGGCGTATAAGGGTCAATAACTCTTAAGTTACTCTTGACCCTTTTTATATTGTCCAATTGCATATCTTTCTCTCTTTCAGATATCATGGGAATTTATCTCCAATTTTCTCCATGATCTTTCATGTTCTTTTCTTCCTTATAATTTCAACTTTTCCACTTGAGATAATCTGGCTTGCCTGATTGTTTTCCCCCTCAATTCTTCTTTAAACTAGTTTTTCTCCAATATTTTTAAACATTTAAGGTGCAATAATAATCATGGTTTTCCACTTTTTTTTCTCTAACATTTCTCCAACAAGTTAATATTAAAAACCAATATTGCCTTTAGCTGTGATTTTTCTTTACTTTTCAAGAAGAACAACTACTGGGTAAATAAAACAATATCTGAACTATTTTGTCTCCCTTATTATAATAATAAGCAGTACTCTGCATCATTAAATTTATACTTCCATAGGAAATGGTGATAAGATATGCTTATGCGTATTTCTTTATCCATTTCTCATTTTCAGTTACAAGGACCTAATCATATAAGAAAGGCTTCAAGATACTTTAATAAATGGGTAGAAATACACATATTAAGTATACTTTTAATCTTCTAACTTGGTAGTTATTTGGATCATTATTCTAACTATTAAAATGACCTGACACTATAGGGAGACAGTTGATTCAGAGATGACTTCCATGTCAATAATGGTTGATTCCCATGTTTATTAAGGGGCCTGTTTACTCTCTCAGTCAGTCTATGCTTTCTTTTGTTTTGTTTTGTTTGTCATCATCATTGTGGTGAGTGCTTTGCACATAGTTAAAATTTAATAGTAACAATTAAACTTTTATAAAAGCAGTGCATTTCATTTCCTTTGAGGTAATATAGTGCTTGTCATACCTACTGCCTCTAGACTCTCTTAATGAAGTCAGCATTAATGGTAGGGAGGTATAGGGTTTACATGTAGTTTACAAGTCTCGTTTCTTGATCCCGAGGCATATTTTTTTAACATATTTTAGCTGTAGTCCATGCTCACCTATGTCATGAAATATTAGGCTATGGATTGAGTTCATTTGAAGGGTCTCAGCAAGCTCTTCATAGATTTTTCTCTACCTTCCCACGCCAATGCAATCCTAGGTCTAATCCCAAAATAAATCAACCAAAACTAATGTCATCACTACCCTGTCATTGATATTGGTACCTAAATTGTAATGATTTTCATGGTAGTTTTATTGTTTTGTTTCTATTTTCTTGTGTTCATCCTAATTCCAAGTACTTTGCATATATTCCATTACCGGAGGTTTCTGGTTTCCTTTTCACAACACTAAAAAAAAAACAAAAAACATGTCTACTCCTTCATTTGTCTCTAAAAATGGATTTCTGAGTCATTCTTTCATTAAACTGTTGCTTCCTTAACTTCAATCCTCAGGTTTCATTTGCATGAAGAACATCCATAGTGCTAAAATTTTGACTTATTGGTCACTAGACAAAGATCTAATATTTAGAGAATCAATAATTAAGATGATGTTTTATGCCTGAAAAATTTCGTGAATTATAATTTTCCTTATGCCCTTCTGTTTTCACTACAGAATGAGAAGAAGAAAAACAAACAAATAAACACTGCACAGGATTGAGGGCCAAATGTAATGTAAATATAAGACCTTAGACAGGCAAAATAAAAACTCAAGGCCTGGTCCATTAACAGAATTACAAATATTCTACTGGACTAGAAAAAAAATACTGATTCATATTGCTTCAAGGCAACAAAATATTAGCATGAATAAGATGTGCAAGAATTATGCTAAACAGTTATACTTGTTATGACTGGAAAAACACAGTAATTAACATTTCTATTAGTGGGATAATAAAAACTGATTCTAGCACTTTTAGGCTACAAACTGATCAAGGAATAAAGGCAAAAAATTGCCTTACTAACATGACTCTAGGCTATATGTGACCCATTTGTTAATACTTCGGTATCTGTGATTTGTTCCAGCTTTAGTCTCAGCCTGTAGGATGCACCATCATAGAAGATTTGAGATTTGGATGGGTTTATTAGGGCTTGGTTTCTTTTTTAAAGATTCATATTGCACCAAAAAAAAAAAACAACAACAAACTTAGATTGCTAGCTCAAGGGCCATTGGTTCTCTGAGCAATCTTAATATATTTAAAAGCTTGCCTGCATGTAGTTTTCTTTCTTGGATGGTGGAGCAAGGTAGGGGTAGGTATGGGTTGAGATATTCATACCCCACCTTTGTTTCCAGAACAGCGTGAAAGCGTGTGGGAAGTTTTTTTTTTTTAACTACATGAAGCTAATTAATAATTTTAAGGAGTCTTTCTTTAATTTGGACATGTAATTCTTATATATTAATCCACTTGTTGAATGGGAGTGGGGAAGCAATGGACTTTAATTGCAAATTGCAATTTACAAAAGGACTTTAATTGTCTATGTTCCTAAACTCACTTTACTGCTACTTACCTCTTGAATAAATGACTCAAAAGATGACTTTTAGGGAGGTGCATAAGGCACTTGCCCATGGGTATATAAGCAGTATATTTCCAGGGTAGGATTTGAATCTAGGTCTCCATGACTTTAAACTCAGCACTAAAATCCAGCATTCCACTCTGACCCTCACCTATTACTCATGTGAGATCAAATGTCTTACATTTAAAAAATTCATTCTTTCTGAAGTGATGGTTGTCTCACTATATTGGAGAATAAAATATTCATATTTCAACAAAAGTACTGATAGAAAAACATTTAACTCTAGAAACAACTGTAATATTTAATACACCCAGATTAGTGCAACCCTTTCAACCACACCAGTAAGTGGCATCCAAAAGGCAGACTAAAAAATGACAAATTGGAAGAGATCAGGAAAACTAAGTTTAGAGTCATTACCCACAGAAATTAAGACCAGGGGTGATAATTGAGGCATTTTAATTCTGAGTGATCGTGCGCTCAGCAGATGCTATACAATTATTTGAAAATGTCAAAACATAGTCAAAATTAGAAGGGCATAAATGAAGTTCTGAAAGGAGTGTGGCTAAAGGGAATTAGGAGACGTTCATTTCAAGGTAAATATGCACAGGGATAGATTATCAACTAGAGCAGTTACTATGAAGGCTGCTATTACAGGTGCAATAATGGATGAACTTTCCATGAAAATACTTTAGTGTAAGAAGGGGGCAGGGGGGTGTATCCTGGTAGAAACATTATCTTGGGAACAAAAGTAATAGTTAAAATTAGATATGGAAAAGTTAAAATATCTGTTACTTGAAGTAAAGAAAATTTGCATATGCATTCTTCACAATGATGATCTTCCAAGACCATTCATTAATCTTTCCTAAATATTCTGCTCCGATGTTTCAGAGGATCTGATTTTTTTCATAGGAGGACTGGGAGTACTCTGCAGCAATTCGCCTACTGGAAAAACAATTCTATCAAAGACAACAGAAGCCTCGACAAATCTTTCTCAAAACCCAGCTTATTGTTATATCCATAGAATGTTGGAAATACTGTGCCAGGTCCTATCAGATGGGCAAATCACTGCAAAGTTCACAGTCTGGAGAAACACATTATTCCAGATCTCAGGAATAGCACTTGTTAAGAATTATTTCCTTGTCTAACAAACACTAGTGCCCGAGTAGTTTATCAGAAAAGCTGAGACTTGGCAAAAATCAACATTAATTTTCAAATTAATTTTATAAAGGTGGGTAGAAATTAAACACACTGTGTGGTTGACCTGTGTAGTATGCTGTACGTGCAGCACACCCTAGTACAATAGGCTTGATTACTTTTAATCAAGAAGAATAAGAACAACTATTGGTGTTGCTGTTACTGCTACTGCTGCTGCTGCTACTACCACCACCACCACCACTACTACTATTACCACTACTACTGCTGCTGCTGCTACTACTACCACCACCACTACTACTACTACTACTACCACTACTACTGCTGCTGCTGCTACTACTACCACCACCACCACCACCACCACTACTACTACTACCACTACTACTGCTGCTGCTGCTACTACTACCACCACTACTACTACTACTACTACTGCTGCTGCTGCTGCTGCTTAGCTAGCTAGCATTTTTATAATGCTTTAACAATTGTAAAATTATTGTACAAATATAATCTCATTTAATTCTCACATAATCACCTGGGATTTAGGTGCTAGTAATACCATATTATTTGATCCATAAGGACCCTGATATAGACAGAGGTTAAATAATTTGTCCAGGGTCATACAGCAAGTAAGTGTCTAAGGCTACATTTGAATTTATTTCTTCCTATCCTCCTCAAAATTAATAATAACTTAATGGAACAAAAAGGCAATGTAAACAAATCATTTCAATTAAAGTAGGCCAACAGCTGATTTGATGAGGCAAAATATCATTAATCCATCTTCCAGATGCTCCAGGGATGATGAAAAGACAAATAAGTGAATGTTATTGGGTATCCCTTTATACAGAATTGCATACCTCCTGTGCGCTCTCTCTCTCTCTCTCTCTCTCTCTCTCTCTCTCTCTCTCTCTCTCTCTCTGTGTCTCTCTCTTTCTCTCTGTTTCTTTCTCTGTGTCTCTCAGAATATTTATAATCCAATTTTGAGTTGCTTTTCTTTGTAAACATCTTTCTCTCCTCCTGTCATTCATTATTGATCATTGTTAATAATAAATACTTCACGGAAACCTTTGATGTAAAAAGCATTATACTGCAAGCAGGGGATGGGTCTATACAATTAAGTAACTAACTAAGGGTCTAGCTTGAAAGATTCTCTCTCTCTGTCTAGATAGATAGGTGGATAGATAGATAGATAGATAGATAGATAGATAGATAGATAGATAGATAGATAGATAGAAAGAAAGAAAGTTACCAAAGATTTAGAATGCCAAGATTTAGGGAACTATTTTCCAAATCTCATTCGGGCTGTATGGGCAACAATAACACCAAATCTTCAATTCAAACTTATCAGCACCGAAGTATCTGTGGAGTCTTGGATAGTAGACTAGGTTCAGATGCAGGAAATCCTGAATTCGAACACTACTTCCAAAACATATTAACCATGTGATCATTTATAATTCCCTTAACCTCTCAACTAAACTCAGACAATTCTCTAAAACTGCAAATCTTAATAAAGTTGCTAATTCACATTGGTACAGGGAATTTCCTCACTGGGAATTCCCTAAATCAACAAAATCATAAGTCCAGTTGCAAAAACAGAAAAAAGGCATCATTACCTTAATGAATTCTCCAAATTAACACAATAACAACAATAAAGAATTATTGCCAAGGCAGCTAAAAAAATGTTCACTCATTTTCCATTCCTGGGCTTACTCAGACACTAGACACCCATGAATTTTCTTGCAAATTTTCTTAGATCAAGAGTTTTTAAACTGGGGTTCTAAGAACTTTTAGAAATTTTATTAATATATATATATATTAATATATTTGTTTTCTTTGTAATCCTTTGCATTTTATTTTATTCACATAAAAGCATCATTTTGAGAAGGGGTTCATGCATTACACCAGACTGCCCAAAAGGTCCATGACACATGAAAAATTTTTAAGAACCCCTGTCTTAGATAAGTTTTCAAAGAGAATATAAAGAAAGTACAAAAACAAAGAACTGGATACATCACTGGGCTTAGCTATTTATTTAAAAAATACAGACAAAGCTAGAAGAAAAAATAATGCAATCCACCAATATCCCTGCACAACAACCCAATCTATCAAAAATAAATAGTGCATATATCACAGAAGCCAGAATTTGATGTTTGTCCCATTGCGTGAAGCCTTAGGGAACAGATCTAATATAGATATTCCTCAAAAGGATGCATGTGGTGTCTCTGTCACTACCTTGACAAGGAATGTATATATTGTAGAATAAAAAAAGTGAAAAAGCTACATCAGGACAATGTAACTCAGTTATATCCCTCTGTGTTCTGAAAGCTATGTCTAGAGGAGAGAAATAATTTTTCAATGGTTTATGATAAGTCATTGGTAACATGCAAATTAGGAAGTGAAGATGTTGCCATCGAGTTCTGTGCATTAACCAAAGAACATAGCAGTAAGTCAATGATAGGGCCTGAAAAGTCAGAGAAAATAGGTAAACTCTGGAGCCCCAAGCCAACATGAGGCACTTTTTTCTTTTGCAATTTATACATAGTATAGTGGAAAAGGGAACTCTTATTATCCTCAGAGCCTAGATGTTTGGTCTAATTTAAAGATGTCTGGAGATTTGATTCTGGCAGAATAGTACAAAACAAAAATTTCTCTATTTACTATAGCTATCCCTATTAAACAATTTGTGCTCCTGCCTCCCTATGATTTAAGCACCCTGTTCCATTGTAAGATGCATCAATCTGTCACCTTTCAAAGTGTGTCTGAAGGGAAAGGGGAAAAGGGTTGTAAAAATGCCTCACATCCCACTGGTGAAAATGACTACTAACAAAAGAATCTGCTACATCCCTTTCTTAATGTGTGAGTGTCTATGATGGCTTTTACTGTTTATGGAAAATCAGCTATAACAACCAAGAATATATTCTTCCACACTGTGGGAATTACCTAGGTATAACTTTTTTTTTTAAGATTTCATTGAAAGTCAGAAAAAACTTTTTCTTATAGACAATAACACATTCTATTAGGTTTACATACTGTAGGTATCAAAACATTTTTGAATTCAAATCAATACTTAACTCCTCCACTCACTCCCTACCATCTTGTCTATCCCAGAATCTGATGCTGAACAAACCACCAAACTCATTCTGGAAGGCTATACATACTTCTATAGGATCCATAAAAATGATTGAATTAAAAAAGGCCTAGTAGAAAAGGCATAACAATGTAGTTACTAAAATGTCTAGAATCTGATCTCATGGAGACCCATTTAGGTGGCATAGCCATTTAAAAGTATAATTAAATAAAATGTATTTTTCAGAAAGAATGTTCAAAACCAAAAAGGAGAGGAAAACTGTATGTAAGAAGGGAATAACTGGCTAGACAAAATAGCACCAGAGTCTTTTTACAAGCTAAATAACACATGTGACTCAAGTAGAATACTCCTGACATACATTATATTGATATATATCAATTAAATAGTAAATGTTGTTGTTCTGTCATTTCAGTTGTATCTGACTCTTCATGACCACCTTGGGGTTTTTCGTGGCAAAAATGCTAGTGTGCTTTGCTACTTTCTTCTCCAGCTCATTTTATAGATGAAAAACTGAGGCAGACAGAATTAAATGACATGTCCACTAAGTGTCTAAAGTTGGATTTGAATTCAGGTCTTTTTGACTCTGGCCCAGCAGTCTATCAGTTGTGTCACCTATCTGGCCCTATAAATAATACAAACACAAATCAATCTGCCATTGCATCAATGACCAAGACCCCGATTGAAATGTCTTACACATTCAAGATGTTGACTTTTTTTAAAAAACATTTATGAGAAGCAAAGTAGGTCCAGAGCAAAAATATATTTTAAAAAATGATTAATAGACTGGAAAATAGTAACTGTGAGAAATGATTAAAGTGTTAGATATTTTGATTCTAGAAAGAAGTTAAAAAAAAGATTAAGAACTAAGGTGCAAAAAGAATCTAAGTGAAGTGGTTGTGCAATACCATTACTAGTCAAAAAAAAAAAACAGGCAAGAGAATATCTCCCTTGAGATTTAAGACATTGTGGACAGATGGACCTCATGAATCACACATGGAAAGTACTACAGGGATGGCTGCAGGGGCTGTGACCCCAAAACAGCACTTGTGGAAATTTGAGTAGTAGAAATACAAAGCATACTCTGTTTTCAAATATGTGAGAGTCTGTGACTTGGGTTGATTAAGCCAAGTTGTTTATAGCATCTACAGCATGAATGCAAAGCTAAAGGAATTAAACTGTTCATCTTTGGAGAGCCTTGTCTGACTAGCAAGGATCCTAACCATTAATCACAGGGAAAGTATCTTTTCATTGTCATCTCATCTTCATGGAAACACTGTACTCCCTTGTTAAGCATAGATGGCCTTTTTTTGGTCAAAGTAGGTCAATTTTTCCTCTTCATCAGATAGTACATCATTTATATCAAATTAGGAAGAGTCTCATGGTATGATTCTAGATTCTATTGTTGGTTAAATAAGAAAACACAAAGCAAAGCCACTAAACTTTTTTTTTTTACAAGACCCACCTCTAACATTTACTCAGAAAATTATAATACACTAATATCAAGCAGAATTAATTAAATTTAGAGGACTGTAAATTTTTAAGTTTTAGCCCATTTCTTAAGAAGAAAACACATAGGGCAATTAGATATTGTAGTGAACAGAGCACCAAACTTAACTAGGTATGTGACCTTGAGCAAGTCTCTTAACCCTGATTGCCTCCCCCCAAAAAACAAAAAAAAAGCATATTAATAAATATCAAAAGGAAAGTCAGCTACTGCCACCAGGGATTTTTTTAACATATCTTGGCACAATGTAGACTCTCACCCCAGAAAAAAATTGAAATGAAACAAAACTGGGTTTGTGTTTTTCCCCCTCAATACATCTTCATTTTGTTCTCTGCTTTATTTAGCTATAACTAATCTCAGCCACAACTCATGTTGCATACAGAGCTTAAATTGCTGACTTAAAAATATATTTACCAATGAAAGGATGATTTTTTTGTTTCCTGCCAGAAAATTCACACTAGAACACAGCACATTAATTTTGTCAAAAATCTCTCTGGCATTATTAATTCAGGCTGTTCAATTACATTTATGCAAAGGAACATGAGAAGAAATGTCAGTCCTTCTGAATGACAACATGGAGCAAACAGCTCACTGTAGGAAACAGACAACTTCAAGGAAAGCTAAGTGCATGTTAAACTTGGCAGTAATTGGATTTTACAGCCAAGCCCCCAAGATGCAATAATAATGGTAAGGATAGACAGACAGACAGACAGACAGACAGACAGACAGACAGACAGACAGATAGATAGATAGATAGATAGATGGATAGATAGATGATAGATAGATAGATAGATAGATAGATAGATAGATAGATAGATAGATAGATGATAGATAGATAGATAGATAGATAGATAGATAGATAGATAGATAGATAGATATTTACCATGTGCTAAGTCCCTGCTATTTTCTAGGCACTATATTGATGGCTGGGAATACAAAGACAAAAATAAGAATTGTCCCTTCCTTAAAGTAACTTATGGGGAGGGGGGGTAGGCAGTGTGTGGTGAAAATATATGCATAGCTAAGTCAGTACAGATGTATAAAAATAAATACAGTTACTTTTTTTGAGGTGGCAAGTGCTACTGAAAAGAGGATCAGAAAAGGCCTCATTCAATACACTGAAGCCCCATTTTCTTTGACTGACTAGACAATAAGTCAATAAGCATTTATTAAGAGCCAACTATGTGCCAGGCTCTGTGAGAAGTGCTGGACCAGTTATCAAGCTTTTTAGCATACTGCATGCAAATGTTTATCGATGACTTAGATATGGGCAGTGATGAGTGCAACTCATATTTTCCAATAGTACAAAACTGGGTGGGATGATTAATATCAAAATCATAAGAATCAGACACAGTAAGATGTTGATATGCTATTGCTTGGATCAAATTTAATAAAGTGGAATTTAAGAAGTAAACTCTTACTTATATATCAGTTCAAAATTAACTCGATAATTGTTCTGAGAGGCAAAGCCTATGGGGCCAGGAAAGTGATAGTCCATTTTTATTCTCTGCCCTCATTTTACCACATACAGAATACTGGATCATGTTACAGGGGCCTACACATAAGAATGGGCATGGAATCCATCCTGGGATAGTTCTAGGTAGTGTTCAGAAGGCCAGATTTGTGAAAAGACTTGAGATTGTGGTACAATGAGGACTATGTCAATGTCTTGGAGATAATTCATTTTGGTAAAGAGAAGTCTTGGGTGGGTAGGGAAAAAGCAAATTACCTGTATTGGAGTATTGGATGAATTCTCACAGAAATTGATTTTTTTCCCTGCTTAGCCTAGAGGTCAGTAAAGAATGAAAGTTTTTAAGAGAAATTTATATTAGATGGAAGGAAAACCAGCTTAAAAATTAGAGCTATCCAAAATCAGAATTATTGCCTATCAGGGCAATGTATTTTTCTTAAATTGGAAGTCTTCAAGCAAAAGTTGGATAGTCATGTGGCAGGTCCATTTTAAATGAGATCCAAGTTCAGGTATAGGTTAGACTAAAAGAACTTACATGTTCCTTCCAACATTTTGTTCCTGTCATATCCAAGGACTCCTTATCTTTGCTTTGTTAATTTTATTCAGGTTATTATTATTAAGTTCTCCAGTTTAAGAATTATCATGAAAAGCAGTTATTTGGGGAAAAAAGATAGATTATACGGGTTAAGTTTTTTTTTTTTTCATCATAGAACAAACTTAACAAACACTCAGTCCAATTCAGTACAATAAATGTCATGGAACAATTCATTTTCATCTGAGCACAATAGGTTACTGTGGTTATCCACACAGACCACTGATAATGAAGCTAAATATTTTGAAGTTCAGATAATTAGGATTTCATAGAGGTCACTAAATACACGCATGGTGTCTTGCAACATCTGTCTTCTATTTCACCCATGTCCAGAGACAGGGCATAAACAAAGAATTGGCTTTGTGATCTCATGTATGTGAAGCAGGTCAACCCTTTTCTGAAGAAATGACTACCTATTTTACTGAGAGAAACCCCACATTCATTACATTTTATCTTTATAGTGGACCAGAGGGACATAGTTAAGCAGACATGCACCCAGGATGGCAAATTAGAGGTTCTAGAAGTTCTATGTCTCCTCCCACAGACAGGCTGTCAAAATTTACAAAAAGATTATAAAAGGTCAATAGTCAGAATTCACATTCTGTTTGTTCCTGAGATGTCTGAAATGAAATTAGGCATGAAGTCTTTCACTCACAGTGACCTTAGGGATGACAACAGTGTACCCAGATGCACGTGAGTGGGCAAAGACAGACACCCCACCCCCATATCCCCACGCCCACACCTCCCCCCACACACGGTTAGAAAAGCTTAATGAGTTTTATGTCATACTTAAGATTCCAAACAATGATAGAGGAAATAAGGGGTAGTTTCAAATTCTTAGTCTGGAAGTTTCCTTTATTATTATTCAGTAGTACTAAGTCTGAAATGAATCCATTTGGAGTTTTGTTTTGTTTTGTTTTTTACTTGTTTGTTTTGTTTTGTTTTTCTCACCCTTACATGAATCATTTTAAGATCTGAGTAAGTATTCAAATAACATTTTCTTTCTGAGTAAACACAAGGGCAAATAAAAATTGAGGTTCACTCAGTTAACTTGTCACTCAATTACATCTTTTTGTTGTTGTTGTTGAGACCTGATGTAAGCAATGAAGACATTTTCTTTGCCAGTACATATGTCTGGACATTTCAGGTCCTTGTTCAGGGGCACACTGTATTTAACAGAGACAGGTCTTGAACCCAAGGCTTCTTGATTTCAAGGCCAGCTGTCTAACTTTACTCTGCTGTCATCCTAATTAGGTGATGACAGACTTTTGAAATTCACTCATCTTGTTCATCATTAATTTTTTCTAGGTCCCAGTGTGTGGTGAGTAATAATCCTCATATACTTTTCAAGGTTTAATAACCCCTATTTGCAAAGGAGTGAATACATTCCATATTATTAGGCAGACAAAAAAAGAGGCTTGAAGAGAGAACAAGAGAGGAGACATGGGATAAGGGAGAACAGAAGTAAAAGTTTTCTAATACATTATGATGTCATCCTCCAAAAAGAGACAGAAGACAATGTCAGGCTCCGAGAAAAAGCAGCTCTGAGATTCCAGCACCAGAAATGTACCCAGCACTTAGAACAGTGCCTAACATATAGTAGGCTCTTATTGTTGTTCAGTCCTTTCAGTGGTGACTCACTTTTTGTGACCCCATCAAGGTTTTTCTTGACAAAGATACTGTAGTGGTTTGCCATTTCCTTTTTCCAGCTAGTCTTACAGAGGAGGAAACTGAAGCAAATAGAGTTAAGTGACTTCCTCAGGGTCACACAGATAAATGTCTCAGGTCAGATTTGAACTCAGGAAGATGAGTCTTCCTGGTTCAAACCCAGTACTCTATCCACTGTGCCACTTATGTGTGCCTAGTAGACTCTTAATAGAGGTTTATTGATTGATTGATGGAAACTGTATTTCACTAGCAATGAGTCTATGATTCAACAGGATTGTGAGAAAAGAAGGAAACAAGTATTTATTAAAGGACTACTACATACCAGGCATTGTGCAAAGTAAGCATCTCACAATAACCATGGGGCATAGGTGCTATTCTTATTCTCATTTTAGAGTGTTGGAAAACAGGGAAAACAGAGGTTAGGTGACTTACCCAAAGGCATCCGACTAGTAAATTTCTGAGGCAACACTTGAACCCAGGTTTTCCTGACCCTATATCCATCTCTGTAGACACTGTGCTACATATATAGCTGCAGTGTTTTAGGGTAAGTCACGTGTTTACTTTTCAAAAGCTGCATGTTTTACACCAACCAGAGAGAGAGAAGATAGATCAGTCAATCAATACACATTTATTAAATGCATTCTTTGTGTGAGACACTCTAAAGAATCAAGAATACAAAGAGAAAGACAGAGACAGAGACCCTGCTACTGGGTCATAGGGAAGATACAAAATGTTTACAAATAAGTATATATAAGATATCTATATATAAATGTATGTATATATACAACATTAATATAAAGTGATCTAGTTATTTGTTGGGTTAACAACCAAAGGAGCCTTTAAAAAGACCTCTTGAAAGAAGTCAATTCATAATATTTAATAAACTATATTGTTAGAACCGATGGAGGTTATTTGAAAAGAAACAGATTTCCCAAAGATCTATTGAATTAGGGAAAGAAATCATAAGAACCTTTATCTGTCGAGGCACTCTGATAACTAAATTAGTCCAAACACTACATGACACATTGAACTAACCTGTAATGGTGGTAGGATGCCTTGAGTAATTATTTTATTTTTCGAATTTTCTAACTATATAAGAACACAGAATTCCATAGACAGAGATGCTTTGATTAACAAATCCCCTAGGAAGTATTTGCTTTTTAAGCACTCAGTCTGATCTCAGAGAGCACAAGAGGAAATGCTTGTCTTCCAAGCACTCAGGTGAGATTGGACAAGAAGGAGAAGACAGTGATTATATCTCAGGAGGAATATTTTACAGGTAGGTCAGGGATTGACTGAATAAAGAAATGACCAGTATTCTAGGGCTCATCTAGTATAATCATCTGAAAATGAAGGGGGTTGCCATCAGTTTGCAGCTGTACTTGACCTTAAAGGCTTTGCTGGTTGACCTTAAACTCTGACATCCTACCAGACTGTATAGCTTTTACATATGCATCCCTTGATGCATTGCATGGCTGTCATCCTAGACAAAACACACACACAGAGTCTTTATTATGTTGGGCACAGACTGAGGAATATTTGAGTCATAGAAACTCGCAAAGACCCTCTGCCTATATGGACTAGAAACCTTTTTTTCTGTCTCAGTGGGGAGAGAACACACATCAACAAAATAGCACTCACTCAGTTGATTATTCAACTAACCATCAACATATGCAGTGACTACAATATTCCAAGTACAGTCCTAGGGATTAGGTATACAAAGACAAAAAATAATAAAGGACCTTTCCTCAAGGAACTTACATTCTTCTGGAGGGGCAGGGTATAGGACACAAACTATATGAATCAGTCATATCTCAGATATGACTCAGATGACGCCACCTTCTTTGTCTCAGGTATCTTGACTTGCCACATATTTTGACTCAATTAATCAGAACTGTATATGAACAAGACGTTTATGCCTCTTTGAATCAATCAAAGCCATTGGGTGGGATATTGTATCATATTCTAAATGAAAAGAAATGTTATCTTAGAATTTAGAAAAGAAGAGGATTAAATATTCAAAGCAGATATATCATCTTTTTGAGGACCAAGGACTGAACTATGGAAGAGAGGAAAGATAAGGAGAGACATTGGTCCTTCAGGCACCTGAAAGAGGAAGGCACAGCCTGAAGGATGTTTAGTTATTTTCTAAATGTTCTCTTGGGAGTAGGTATCTATACATGCAAACTATCAAGAAATCTACTATTTCATTATTGAAACATTGTAGTAAACTGAATTTTTGCCCCAACCATGAGCAGAGCAGAAGTTAACTCGAGATAGGTATAACTATGTGATTAGAAAGAGAGGCCTACCTATGCCTATATGTTGTGGGGGTGGGAATGATTCTGACAAAACTCACAAATTCTCGTTTCAAATACATTTTCTAAAGCCAAAGAAGAGGGAATCAAATGGAACTTATATACCTTTACATTTCCTCCTTATGTCTGAAACAAATGAATTATTGCAACCAGGTTAATACAAGATATATGCAAAATAAATACAAAGAGATAAAGGGTGGGATATAAATAATTCCTAGGGGAATCTCTAAAGGTTTCTTGAAGAAAGTGATCCTTTAACTGAGACTTGACGGGATATAGAGGAGATACAGGGTTATAGCAGGACAACTAGGTGGTACAATAGATAGAGGGCTGGACCTGGAGTCAGTAAGATTCATATTAGTGGGTTCAAATCTGGCCTCAGCACTTAGTAGCTGTGTGATCCTAGACAAATCTCTTTGTCCTGTTTGCCTTAGTTCCTCATCAGCAAAAGAAATTGGACAAGGAAATGGCAAATCAACCAAGTACCTCTGCAAACAAAACCCCAAACAGCCTCATGGAGGAGAGTCAGACATGAGTGAAAAATTATTTACTAACAACAAGGAGCAGAACTTTTCAGGAACTGGGGATAATCCATGCAAGATTATAGAGAAGATGTAATGGTAGATATAGTAAACAGTGAGGTGAGTTTGGCTGAAGCATACAGTATATGAGGAAGAGAAAAATATAATTTGCCTTGAAAGACATATTGTAGAAAAGGTACCACTATTATTATTATTTTAAAGCAA
The DNA here is from genome assembly GCF_028583685.1 of Petaurus breviceps papuanus. Classification (NCBI taxonomy): domain Eukaryota; kingdom Metazoa; phylum Chordata; class Mammalia; order Diprotodontia; family Petauridae; genus Petaurus; species Petaurus breviceps. The sequence goes on from NW_027187330.1 coordinate 12,267,523, forward strand.
TTGGGATTAAGTAACTTGCTCAAGGTTACAGGGCCAGTTCTGTGTGTGTGTGTGGGGGGGGGGTGTGGGTTTTAAGCATCTGAGGCTGGAACTGATCTCTGGTCCTCTTGACTCCAGGGCCAGCACTCTTACTCACTGCGCCACCTAGCTGCCCTGACGTACCTCCTTTTACAGGAACCCTTTACCTATCCCTTTTATTTCTAGTTCATTCTGTCCCACTGTTGATTTCCTATTTAGACTGTATATAGATTTTTTGTATGTAACTGTTTGCATTTTGTTCCCCTTGTTAGAGTGTGTTTTCTTAGAAGGCAAGGACTATCATTTCCCTTTCTCTGTGGACTTAATGCTTAACTCAGAGCCTGGAACATAGTAGGTTTAGGATAAATGTTTACTGGTGTACTGAGGTAGGAAGGGATTTAAAAGCCTGACAGAAGAGCCTTCATTTTATTCTAAGGGTATTTAGAAGACATTGGATGCAAACTTGAGTGACTTGATTAATGATGCTCCACTTAACAACCTGGAAGAGAAGGTTTTAGGGTAAAAAACGGCAACTTTCACTTTGCACATGTTGAGATTTGGATTCTTATGGGATACTCAGGTGAAGACAAGCTGGCAGTTGGAAATATAAGCCTAGAAGATTGGATTCAGGAGTCATATGCATAGAGATAATAGTTGAATTAATGGGATCTGATGAAATCACTTCAAACCATTATAGAGAGAGAAGAAAATAGGACCTTGAACAGAAGTCAAGGGTATCCCCACACATGGGAGGTAGAACATGGATGACAATTCTGCAAATTAGATGAAGAATTAATTAAACAATTAGGAAGACAAATGGGAGATGGCAACTTCCTGAAGACACTGAGAGGAGAAGGAATCTAGAAAAGCTGAAGTATACCCAATTTCAGGGATGTCTAAAAATATGAGAAAAGGCCATTAACAATTTTTTTTAATGATGGCTTTAAAGTATTGGAGAAGCATCAGTTTTGGCTATGTTTACTTAATAGCCAATCAACAAAATTCATCTGTGCCTTTCCCCTCTTTTGATCTGCTTATACGGCTTCAAATAACCGAAAGCTGCTACCAAGTAAATTTTGAAAAATTTTTTTTATTTCAGATCAAACAATTTGAATTGCTTTAGAATCTTTTTACAAAACACTTTTTTTTCTTTTAAACAAGATTCAAGATAAAAATATATTTTCTCTACTTTGGTGGTAATTACAAAAAAAGACAGCCATTGATTATTGTAATCAAAGGGCACAAAAGATTTTATTCTTCATCTAGACAACAAAATTCCATTGATTTAGTCAAGCATTAAATTATATTGTCAAGATTTTCCATATCTCATCAGTTGCATCAAAACACAGGATTTACCTTTCATAACAGCCATGCTCATATCTGTTTAGAGTATGCAGAGAAAGCAATGTGAGTTTGGTTTTAATAATCTTTCACTTCTTGTGCATTGTCAAGAGAATGCGAATTCAAAAAGTCATTTACCCATTCTTGAATGTTATTAATGCAAAACAATTTTACTTTTGATTCTTTATAAAAGAAATCAAGACAGCCAACAGAAATCAGTTGACAAGTGTAAGAGATTTTCTGTTAGTTAAATCTCCCTGAGACGTTTATTGATGTTATGAGAAACAAAACATTATTTAGATAAATGGCCTTATTGCCTAGTCAGATTTTGAAAACAAAAAAATCTGATCTTGATGGAACTTTAAATTGACTGCTAGACAGTTTAACAAAAAAGTCAACAAACTGCTAACTCATTGATTTCTTTTATCATCATCATTACATTCAGAAGTTGGAAATTATATTGAAATGATTTTTAAATGTAAGATAGTCCTGTTCTCCCAGGTTGAGTATTCTGTTGAATTTGACAAAAATATATGATCTACAAAGGTTTTCACTGGTTTCCCCTGCTTAGCCCATTTTCCATTTACTATGCACTATAAATGGTATATCTGCCTAACTTTTTAGTTGATGTTCACCTAAGCAGGGGTGGAGAACCTATGACCTCAAGGCAACATGTGGCCCTCTAGGTGCTCAAGTGCATCCCTTTGACAGAATACAAAGTTCGCAGATAAAACTTGGATTCAATCAAAAAGCCACACTCAAAGACCTAGAAGCCATCATGTGGCCTTGAAGCTACAGGATCCCTTCCCCTGAGTCCTAGAGTTTATGGCAAAAGGTTTTACAAGTGACAGATGGATTCAAGGACACATTTTCTCTGAACTGTCAAACACTTCCTTAAGAAGAAACCTCTCTCTCTCTCTCTCTCTCTCTCTCTCTCTCCTCTCTGTCCTCTCTGTCTCTGTCTCTCTCTCTCTCAAAAGTTAGTACTATGGACTTATTGAGAGAAGAGAGCAGGATTTATTAAATCACAGTAGGCTTGTTTTTTCCTATAACACAATATTAGATTTCACTTAGATAAATGAAAGCATGTTCAAAAAGAAGTTAGAGGGGGCAAAGGAAGAAAAATTCAATTGGAGTAGGAAGTTGTAGGTTCTAAGGCCAGTACTGATACTTGTTACCTTACCTTTTTCAGATTGGTTTTATCTCCTTGGATCTCAGTTTCCTTATCTATTATGTGAGGAAATTTAGCTATATAATTAATAGCATCACTTCTAACTATACTACATATGAATCTGCCATTTGAACCATTTTCTAAAGTTAATGAAATGTTAAAGAACAGGGGAAAATCAAATAATACTGATCCAAGAGTGTTAATTCTCCATTTTAAATTGGTTTTCATATGGTGAAAGTCTAGATAAATGGTCCCATGCTTTATAAAGGCACATTGTTTTCAATCTTTAGAATTTAAAAAAGGAAATAATAATAATACTCAAGTTCAGAGAAGAGGGTTTTGTATTTCTTTTGCACATGGCCAAAATAAAATCAGTTAAATACTCCTTTTTGATATTTTCCCCCCTTTTAAACCCCGAGCAAAGATGTATTGGAGAAGTTTCAATGGACTACAACATATTTTGCTCATAAAAGAGATAGAGAATAAAGCAATCAGTGACATTAACTTATCTACTCAAAGTTACAAATTTTTTAAAAGGAACCAGTTCAAAATCAGCTCAAAAACATGTGAAACAACATATATTTTCATGATTAAAGTTGGAAGCTATAGTGCTAAAATGAAAACAAATTGATCACCAAGTAGGAGGTAAGAGACATTTTTATTGGTTGCTGTTCAGTTGGGTCTGAGTCTTCATCACCCCATTCGGGGTTTTCTTGGCAAAGATAATGAAGTGGTTTGCCATTTGCTTCTTTTTTAAATTAAATTTTATGTTTATTTTACATCATTCATTTCCACAAGATTTTGAGTTACAAATTTTCTCCCCATTTTTTCCCACCCACCACCCCAAAACAGTGATCCCACTGTATACCCCCTCCCCAAATCTGCTCTCTCCTATGTCTTCCCTCATCCCCCGTCTGACTTTCCAGTGGGGCATGGTGGATCTCTATGCTTCAGTGCCTGTATATCTTATTTCCCAGTTGCATTTAAAATAATAATAATAATATGTATTTAAACACTTGATTTTAAAACTTTGAATTCCAGGTTCTTTCCCTTCCTCCCTTGTCACCCACCCTTATTGTGAAGGTAAGCAATTCAATATAGGTTGCACATGTGTAGCTATGCAAAACATTTCCATAGTGTATATATTGTGAAAGACTGATAAGGTGAATGCCATTATTGCATGCAGTAATTAATTATTCTGAACAGTTCAATACCATTTTTTTCATCCCTCTGCTTTCTTTGAGGTAACAGTAAATATATGGCCTGAAATGTGGTGGTAATAATAATAGCAAAAATAGATGTCTACAATGGAGTCAAGTAAGAAGATTTAGGGCAATCTATGGAGTAAGATATTTCCAAACAAGTTAAGAGATCAAAGTGTTCCAGAGTCAATATTCTACACTGACTAGATTCTTCTAAATTCAAGAGAGAAGCAATGCTCCAGAGAAAGAAATGAATTTGAGCAGTTCAATGTCTTCTCCATTCTAAAGATGATTTAACTTTTTGCTAAGAATCTACATCTATTTACCACAAAAAAAAATAAAATTGAAAAGGAAATTATGAGGTAAAATATTTATAAAAATAAAAAAATACCAAACCTCCAATCACATCCATCAATGAACACTTTCTAAGTGACTACTATACTCTAGACACAGTCCTATGTACTTCCTTCCTTCCTTCCTTCTTTCCTTCCTTCCTTCCTTCCTTCCTTCCTTCCTTCTTCCTTCCTTCCTTCCTTTCTTTTTTTCTTTCTGCTTTTTTGAGGGCAATTGAGGTTAAGTGACTTGCCCAAGGTCACACAGCTAGTTTTTTTGTGTTAAGTGTCTAAGGCCGGATTGGAACCCAGGTCCTCCTGACTCTAGGGCCGGTGCTCTATTCACTGCACCACCTTGCCACCCCATGTCTCCGTACTTTCAACAGAAATAGCCCCTGCATTTAAAGGGTTTCCATTTAAATGGAGAATCTGTAAGAAACATCTTTATCTCTATTATACATTCTAGCTTCATGAGCATAAAAGACAATCATATGGAATTATAATCATTGGAAACTCAATTTGCTCATTGACAAAGGAATGAAATATGAAGAATTTCAAATTGAAGAGACCTATAGAGGCAATAGCAACTACAAGTTGGCAAGACCTTAGGTTTCCTTTTGAAAATACCCACTTAAATTTTCAACTTCTTTTTGGAAACAAAGGACATAATTTACTTTGGGCTGAACCCATTCACTCAATCTTAGAATTCAGCTCTGAAATTTCATTTAGAAACTTCAGTGAAAGCAAAGATGAATTTAGGTCAAGGAAATATTCTAAACCCTTGCAAGGATGATGTTTTTAGTAACTCCAGCAACTTTATTTTGCTTCAATGAATTTTCTAGTTAAAATTACATATGAATCTTAGCTGTCAGTATTCTTGTTTTATGATTCTCAAAGGGTCAATTGATGTATACTGTTTAATTTAAAGAACAACATGAATTTTCTGCTAAGTGATTTCCTGATCCACTTCAATCACAACTGAATCACAAGAAGTTAAGAAACTGAAAGAGAAGGGCCATTAAAATAAGGGTTTTATTCAATTTACTTGTTTTGTTTGGAGAAAATATATAATGGATTTCTGGGTACACAAAATGATAGTTTATAAAACTTGTGAATTACAGGAGTGCCACCCCAATTGCATGGCTTTCTGGTGCCATAAAATTAGATTCCTATACCAAAATCCTACTGAAATAATTTTTTTTTTTATGTCATGTCAGTGACTCTGGGTTCTTAAGAGCTATGTTGGGGAAGCTTTATATAGAAAGACATAGTTATCTCTAGAACATTGATCTTCAGGTGATGCCTGTACACACAAGTGTATACATACAATAATGGAACCTCATGAATATGAATATAAAAGAGTTATTATCTCCATTGGTTGAGGGGAAAGCAATGCCAGAGACACTATTGATTTTTTGTATATTAAAATATATGTGTGTACCTATGAGGATTAAGAAGTAGTTTTCTCTCCTCTCCTGCCATCATTATGATTACTTTTTGTCTGCTTTGTTTCATATGTTGTTTTTGTCTATCTGAGGTTAAGATGCATCACACTCAATCTTTTAAAATAATAGATTCCTTTTTTCTTTTAATAGCATTCCTCCCTTCTGCTCTTTTCTTGAAATGCAGGGGAAAAAATAGATAAGTCAATGGAGTTAAAACTGAAAAGGACTTTAGAATTCATCTGGGTCCAACCCCTACATTTTACAGATTGAGAAACTGAGTTCTAGGAAGGTTAAGTAACTTGTTTAAGGTTATACAAACAGTAAGTGTTATTAAGGATTGTGGCTCTTTGTACCCTAACAGATATGATAACTGGTATATTCATTTATCTCTTAAATACTATCTCATTTAATCTTCATAAAAACCCTATGAAATATTCAGCATACATGTTATTATTCCCATTTTACAAAAGAGGAAAATTAGGTTTAGAGAGGAAAAGAGACTTCAAGGTTACCACACACAGTGTCAGAAAGAGGTTTTCAGCCTTGGTCTTTCACTTTGCCATGACCTCTATTATATTCAGTGCCAAAAATTATGTCTTATTTTAGAGTTTACCTTAAAACCCTGTCTCACAGTTGTTTGTTTGTTTTTAATGAAACAATAAAATGTGCAATATATGTTAACAACATACTGCTAAATAATCTCTTTTAAAACAACTCTAGGATATTTTATAGAGCAGAAATATAGAAATACTATTTTCAAGGGCAGTTCATTGGTACTCCATTATTTTTAAACAATACTGGGTCATATCCCTTTCTTGGAGAAAAAAAAATTAAAAGTTATAAAAAAAAGCTTTTTTAGAAATGATTAATTGGGAAGGAATTCAACATAGGGTGTGCATGTGTCCGTGTGTGTGTGTGTGTGTGTGAAATTTGTCTTCCCTAACCTTCTTTCCTCTAATAGCAAGGTAGCCTTATAGCTTTGGGGAAAATAAATAGACAATTGACATATAAATGCATGCTATAGGTTTGAAATAAGCATGAGCAGAATATTACTATAGAACTGAATTTATAAAAAAACCTTACTATGTGTATATTTAAAATCAAAGGTTAAGAGATTGTTGAAAAGTGAAGGAAAGGATACCTATTTGGAATAGTTAAGAATAATCAATGTGTATATACATACATATGTACACACATATATGCATATATGTATGCATTTTTAAAAAGAATATATAGGTACAGATGTACATATATATTCTTATAGGAAAGAAAGGTGGAGATTAAAGAAATGTTACCAGAAGCAGAATAAAGTCTATTAAAAATGAAAAGGATTTTTGAAGTACATAAAGCAAGAAGATTAGTGAGCTGTACCCACTTAAGAATTTTTGCTTCAGGATGCAATTGTGATAATATCAAAGCCAATGACTAATAAATAGTTAGAAAAAAATTATACTGTTCTGCCCAGGCAATTGAACTTGCACATGAACTTGAACTACTCTCATATCTGAAAGTCACTGAAGACCCTCTATAGAAAAATGAAGTTAGTCTAATGAGAAAAGAGGTAATTCATCAAAATACTATGTTAATTTCTTTTCAAGTTCATAGGAGGCAGAAGACTTTAAAGGGCACAAAATTGCTCTTGGGAAGGGGAATAAATAGTGAAAAAGATCACAGTAATACTAGAAAGGGTTTTAGGAAAATAAGAGTATTTTGGAGATGAATACAGAGAGAAACAGTCATAGAAAACTTTTGAGGACATTTGAAATAATGAAAATAAACACAAATGAGTCTCATTTCAAGCAGATCCAAAAGTTGCAAACTTTCTCAGCATAGTGAGATAGATTGGTTCCAATGCCTGGTTCTGTTACTTGCTGTGTGACCTTGGACAAGTCACTTCAGTTTTCTGGCTCAGTCATTCCTTATTTGTGAAATGATGGGATTAGAATAGCAGATTCTCCCCCTAAAAAGCTTAAAATATTTTAAATCAATTTTTTCTCCCCATCACAGAAAGGTAGATTCATTTTTTTACTTGTTAAATAGTAAAAAAAAAAGGGGAGGGAAGAATTCTTGTATTTTCAGCTTCTTCAAGCAAGCTTCCTCAAATGGATATTGAGTGTATTGAGATTATGTATTTATATTTTACATACAGAACAAATCAAGTTCCATTCCAGTGTCTTGCTGAGCAAGTGTGAATAATATGTTACAATTGAGAAAAATTAAAGATGACCTCATCCTGCACAGAACTAATTATGTGAATCCAGCTTGTCCGTGATAATGACTGAAATGTGGCAGATATCACCTTTTTTTCTGAATTCACAAGCACCAACAATGATCAGTCCACCTGTGAATTTTCTCAACTATGAAAATTGCCTGTTACAAGGATGCAGTAATATTGGAAGAGTAGAAAAAAGATTAAGGAGAAGAACTCAGGTTTGAATATGTGTGCCTAATAACTTCTTTGTAGGGAGGACAGAGTGTTCCATTTTATATTATCCCATTAGTCTCATAAGGTGAGTATGAAGACAAGTGTAAGTGTGATTGAAGAGAAATCGCTCTTCTCTCTCTGCCCAACCCATCCAGTCAATGTAAGCATCTGAACTCAGATCTGGGCTTCACAACAGTATAACTATTGTATTCTATTTTTTAAAACAATGGAAAATTAGGAAAAGGTAATATATCAACAAATTTCCAAAAGATTTTATCCATTATTTGGGAATAAATAATATATACTACTTTTTGTAATCTTTTATCCATCTTCACAGACACGGTAGGTCCCATTGTAGCTTTAATAGTATATTTAGTGCTTTCTCTAGTCAGCCTAGAGTTCATGCAACTTTTAAATCCCCACAATAGAGTGATTAGTTTAACTGAGAAGGTCAGGGGTGATAGCATAAATTTCATAATTTTGCTCCTTGCTGGGTATTATTATACAGTGGTGATTTTCTGTCAAGTCATAATGACAGGAAAGCAGGCATACAGACCAGAATGTTGTAGGTATGCATTTAAGGGATGAAGCATTTAGAATCCCATAATCTTGGGAAAAAAATGCTGGATACGATATTATTTTTTAACATAGCTGTTCCAATTCTACTGAAATTAATGCTGTGAAATGATGGGAGTTGACCTGAGAAAGAAAAACATTAGGTAAAAGTTGTAATCTTGTCAGAAGGGTAAAAAGAACTTAGAGCTGATGAAAAGGAGGGGAAAGAGGAGGAAGATGGTGATTGTAATAACCTCTCTGATCCTTACTTTTTCTGGAAACTTCTAGGCACACGGACAAGAAACTTTAGCATCCCCCTTCATAGGCTCCACATTCTAGTCACATCCTTCTGGAATCCTTCTGGTAACTAGAACATGGCATTCTATCACCCACCACTGTGCCTTTCCATAGGCTATATACCCTTAACGCCTGGAATGCTTTTCCTTTTACCAACTTATCAAACTAAGGCCTTTTGGAATCTCCTCCCCCCAGCTCCCCAAATTAATTTGTATACATATATATATATATATATATAAAATTTAATTTTTATATACATATTTCTTTTCCCCAGCAGAATATAAATCTTTAGAACAGGGACTGTTTTTTTTTTCTTTTTGCTTCTCCAGAGCCTAACCTAGTGCAAGACCTGTGATTGGTATTTAATACGTTCTTGTACAAATGAATTTCACAAACATGTAATGAAAGACAGATTATTACAAGTATGACCTTCCAGGGCCACTCTCACATGACAATATTGGTGGGGAACAAAAGATGTTTGGAGATGGAAAGATGCATTAGACTTACCAATATCTCTCTATGTTATAACCATTTTTGCTAATCAAGAAAGAAAACATTGCTCTCCATTAATGTAGCTTCCAAGAAGCAGAAAGAGAGCTTTCAAAAAATGGAACAAATTGCCTCTGGGAGACAGGAAATCACTGATCACTAGGGAAGGTTCAAGAAATGGCAGATAACTATTTCTTAGTATGGTGATAAGATTTATCACATGGATATAATAGTTGTTCCCAGAGATACTCTAAGTCTATGATTCTAAGGTTTACAGAGTGAATCCTTAGATCAAGGATCAGGGTCAAATTTCAGTGTACATGTAAGCCATTGCTATTGTAGATAATGAAGTGGGTATGTTGGTGGGTGAGGTTTGTACTTGTTTTAATATTTGTAGTAAATATATCATGAGTTAAACTAAAACTATAAAAGAAAAAAAAAAAGGCTGTTTCCAGGAGGTTTCTTCTCAAGTGAAATGGAGATGAGAATAATTTGCTAATAAACTTGATCCACACAAAGAGCTCCCCCATGTTCACACAAAATAGCAAGTAACAAAAATGACAAAAATAACTCAAATCTTTACTCCCATCCCCATTTTGTCTGAATTAACCAGAATCACTTCAATTCTCCACAACACATGTCCTATATTAATCCTAGGCCAAAGTAAATGTATCATAGAATGATAGATCTCAGTGGTACCTCATGTGATAATATGGTTCAGATATCAGCTTTTATCATATTATTTTCAATTAGTCCCCCATGAAGACCTTTTTAGTATGAAATATTTAATTTTCCATTCATCCTTTTAAGTTATTTCTTTTATTTCTATTTTCCTAGATGTCAGCACAAATAAATTCAATTTATTAAAGTAATATGAGAAAAGTTAATATCATTTAACAAAATATGCAAGTAATTTAAAGCTAATCATCTTTTTTTCCAGAAGCTTTGCTACAAAGGCTCAAAGTGCGTTGGGCTTTATTATTATTTCTGAAAACTTATTTGCCTAGAGAACCCCAAATGGGGTCATGAAGAGTCAGACATTACTGAAACAAGTGAACAACAATAAATGTGATAGAGAAAATAAATATTGTGGCTCAGTTTGTGAATCTGTGTTCCTATTTTGTCATATATAAAGTTGATATATAATACAAGCACATTATATTTACATGCCATATCTCTGTCAAGCTTTCATGGAAGAATAATGGAATGCAATTTGAAAAATCAAATTATCAAATATATAAATGTTAAATTCCAATTATGAAATACCTAAAAATTAAAGAGGGTACTTTAAAATGAGAAATACACATATACCTATTATCACTATATCTTCTCTGTATGGATTCCAGCTTCTGCCCTTGGCCAATATGATATGGACTATAAATATATCATGATGAGATCATTTTTAACTCTGGATTTTTTTTACAATATTTACAGCATTACTGGAAGTTTAAAATGTCAAATAATTTGCTGTGTAAAATAAACTTTCCTTATAAAATTTAGTTATTTTATACATATATGTAAATAATCTGATGCAATTCACAAGTCCAACATTCTGCATATTCTAGGCACTTAATAAATGTTTGTTGGATTGATGGAAATCTATGAAAACAATGACAAAATGTGAGATGTGGAACCTGAGAATTTTGGTGGAGGGAGCAGGGTTTACCCAGTAAAATGATTCTAAAAATTTGATTGAATCTGACAGAATCCAATTTGGAGGAGATCTAAAGTAATAAATGTCAATTACTTATACCCATTATGAAATTCATACAAGTATGAATTAAAAAAAAAAAAAACATAGAGCCTCTACACTGTCCTTCCTGGTAGACCAGAGATAAAGGAGAGGTGATTATTATGAGCCAGCATGAAATCACTAAGAAACCACCCCTGACCAACTTCCATTAATTTCTGACAAGACTGTTAAGACTTACTAAGCAAGAAGATTTCATAGTCTTTACATTGATTTGGCAAGTCCTTATATTTTGTCACATATCTTTGTAATATATAACCAACCATTCTCCATTATTTTCATGAATATATTATGGTTGAAATTCCATGGTGGAAAAACAGTGATGAATGGGGTCAAGCCAACCTGGAGGAATGGTAGCAAGCAAAAGGATGTTGTTTTTCACTTGATCATGATCGATATCAATGCATTAGATTCAATCATCCTTATCAAAGCTACTGATGATAGAAAACTATTCATACAGTATCTTAGACACAGAATAAGAATTTATAAATTGTCTAGGTATAATGATGATATAAACCCAAATTTTAAAATTTCATCTAGGAAAGTACAAAATCCCATTTTTACGTTTAAACTTAAATTTAAATATGAGCTAACTTTCATGACAGGTGTATGTGATTTGAGGGTTTTTAATTGACCACTAGTTAAAGAGAACAGAATATGGTCTGGTTCCCAAAAGGGATAGAGAGAGAAAGAAAAGAAAGAAGAGGAATGGGGAGATAGAAGTGGAGGGGAAGGGACAAGTCACTTAAGTTCTATGTTTACCATATCAGTAAAATAAATTAGTCCTAATTAGATTAGAAAACGAAAGGCTTAGAGCAAATGGAGTAACTATATTCTACAATTTGAAGGATTGTCATGTGAAAAAGCAGTTAGGCATTTAGCGTTTTTCCAAAGAGTAAAACTAGGACCAATGGCTAGAAGTTATATGGACATAGAACTTGGCAGGAGGAAATTTATAACAAAAATTATCATCCAAAGATTGGATGGATTATCTGGAAAGTTAGTGAGGTTCCTCTTGCTGAAAACGTTAATTTATCAATTTAAACGTTCATTACACAAATTTTACTTAAAGTGTCTATTGTGTGCTAAAAAAGAACAATAAACAAAACGGTGTTAGACCCTGGAGAAGATAGACACATTTTAGATACAACATGATCCCTGCCTTCATACTTACAGAGTAATAATAGTATAAGACACAAACCAAGCAACTGTTAATATTAAGCATTTCACAATAAATTCATTAATTCACATTACTAACATATACATAAGGTTCAAATGTCATTTCTGAATTTCTAATCAATTAGGAAGTAATTGGGGTCAACTCAATTTAATGCAATGATCAATTTAATCTACATTTTTCAAATAGTAAGTGAAAGGCGCTGTGCTAATCATTAGGGATATTATTTTTTTTAAATCTGCCCTCAAAAATCTTATTTAACTATTGTTATTCATTACACATAATTTCACACATTTTTGCTGTTATTAATCAATTATCCTTTTTTTCCTCTTGATTTTCTTTATAGAAATTTTTTGTCTTTAAATTACTATTTATTATAAGGGATGGCTCTCTAGGAGGAGAGGGGAAGTAATGGAGGAAACTTGAGATGTTAAGAGGAGACATCAATAAAAAGCTTATTTAAAATATTTTTCATCATATACCTAATATCAAGAATATAACTATTTATATATACAAAGAAGAATAGGAAAGGGAGATTACATATGAATTGATATATCTCTATTATAAAAATTGTTTTTAAGTGTTTATTATATTAACATAGTACTAACCCTGTGCTGCTTTTCTTTGTCCCCTGGTATGCTTCCTTCTAAAGAGCTTGCATTCTAACTGTACCATTTGGAACAAAGATCTTCACTCTTCAATACCTACTCTCATTCTAGAGCAATACATTAACCTCTGAAGTCTCTATATTACCCATGAAGAGTCATTCAAAGATGAAAGAGGATATGTCCTACCCTAAAAATACAATGATCTAATAGGTAGCAGAATAAAGGCCTAAGAAAAATTCACAAAAGTTAATAGAGGGAAGAATACTGGGTGTAGTGTCAGGAGACATGGGTTCACATCAGTACTCTCATTCAGTTATTTGACTTCCCTCAGTTCCAACTTTCATATAACTAATGTTAGTAGCACAGAGGCAGTTAGGTAGAACAAGAGATAGTGTGCTAGACCTGAAATAAATAAGACCCAATCTGAGTTCAGATCTAGCCTAAGACTCTTTATCAGGTATGTGACCCTGGATAAGTCATTTAACCCTCTTTGCCTTAGTTTCCTCATCTATTAAATGAGCTGGAGATAGAAATGCCAAACCACTTCAGGATCTTTGCCAAGAAAACCACAAATGGGGTCACAAAAGAGTTGGGGGTGACTGAAATGACTGAATAACCTACAACAAGAACAGCCACCACCACCATCAACAACAACCTACCTCATATGGTTATCAGGAATAAAACACTTCATGAAACTTAAAGTGCTACTTAAATGTGAAAAATGTTTATTATTATTATTATTGTAAAAATGCAGATGATGCTGATAGTTTACTTTTGTATTGTGCTTTATAATTTACACATTATTTTACATACATTATCTCACCAAATCCACACAACAACCTTGTGAGACAGATACACCCAGATCTTGATTAGTGTGAATAATAAATTCCTGAAGTGGTCTCATGTAGTCAAATTTCCAATTATTCAAATTCCCAATTATGTAAAACATGATTATTGGTTGAAGCTAAATGGAAGCATACCGTGTGAATTTGGATAATATGACCTTTAATAGGATTCATCTTTCACAATAATTGGGAGAACCTACCTATAATACATATATTGTTATCCACATTTTACAGATGTGAGGAAATAGAGGCTCAGAGATCAAATGGTTTGCAGATTCTCATTCAGCTCATCAGTGATGGAGAAGTTAGGATAAGGATAACTAATAATTGCTCTCCCTATATTCTTTTACATTCCTCCCAACCCATCACTTATCAACATCATTGGGAGATATCTGAAGTACATGTAAGTCACAGTGAAGTCAAGTTCTCTCCTTGAAGAATCCTTTTCAATACTTCCAACATCCACGATTTCATCAATGCTGGTACTCCCTCCACATAGGCTAAACATAATCCCTTAGCATAATGGTGAGATGGTCTTTATCAGTTGCTGGGGTCAATACAATGCCTTATCTAATGATCCTATGCTCTGGGGGCCTGCCAGCTCTTTTGCTCCCCTGGTATTGACCTTGAGAACTAAGGGCTATTTTGGTGTCCCAAAGAAGTATACACAGAGGACTTAAGGAGAGACTAATCTGACTTTATTTTGTGTTTGAGCCAATGAGATTTGCCTCATTAACCCAGGTGGCCTAGCAGAAAACTTTAATGACCATCCCTTAAAATCACCAATTCACAACTTAAACAAAAGAGCCTTTGAAAATATCTAAACCCTGCAACAATCAATTTAAACATTAAAAGAAATCAGAGTATTCTCAGTCGGGCAACCAGAAGGATTGCTAGCTCTACTGTTTTTCACTTAGCTGTACTCATGTCTCAGGCATCAATGGCCATTGCTTTGATAGCAAAGGAAATAATTTTTTTTTCATTAAAACTCAATATCGATAGCCAGGAAGAGGAGCTTTAGTGCTTTAACTTACCTATTTGGTATTACAGTCATGCTCTAACATGTTATTAAATTCCAGTAACAATTATAAGGAAATAACCTGAGCTGAAACAGGGTAGTATAGGCCTGGGCTCAGCTCATGACTATGCTAATGAATTAGAATAAAGATTGATGAGACTATCAGGCTATTATTGTCTGAAGAGAAAGTTATATTGGACAGAGAAGGTGCATGACATCGAGTAAGTTTTCCCTGAAACCCTTTGTAGCATAGTTCCCTTACTTATTATTTCTTGGGTTATCCTTGACTTCTTACTCTCTTTCCCTTATATCCAATCAGTTGCCAAGACTTGTCAATTACACCTTCCAATATCTTTCGTATATACCCCCACTCTGTTATTGCCACCACCCTATTGCAGGTCCTTCTCACCTCAATGCAAAATCCTACTAGTGAGTCTCTTTACTACAAATAACTCCCACTCCAGTCATTTTTCTCTCAGCTATCAACATGACTTTCCTAAAGTGCAGGTCTGTACATGTCACTTCCAATCAATGAATTCCAATGGTTTCTGATTTCCTTCAAGTAAAAAAAATAATAATCTTATGTTTGACTTTTAAAGCCCTATATAATCTTACCCCTTCCAACATTTCCAGTTTTCCTATATAGGCTTTGCTGCCTTCCATGTATTCTATGATCACACTGAACTGGACTTGAAGTAAAGAAAAGCACCCTAATAATTAGAGTTTTCCAAAAATTGGGCATGGCCTTCCTTGGGAGGCTTTAAAACAAAGGTTAATAACCACTTATCAGGCATCTTAAAGAATTTGTGTTGATGAATGAGATGAAATAGAAGAGTTTTGATATTGCTTCCCTGTGTCTCTGTGAACAATCTGGCATGGAATTCCAAGTGTTCAAAACCATCACCCCACCTTCCCCTTCACTGGGATTGTACTCTGAAGAACCAAACAGTATGTCTACACCACATTCATATGAAAGCTCTGCAAATACCTAGAACCTCTATGATTTTTCCTACCCCCAGCCTTTTCCTGATTAAACAAGTCTATTTCCTTGCACTGATCCTTATATGTCATGGTCCCAAGACCCTTCTCCAACCTGGCAGTTCTCTTTTGTATACACTTCAAATTGTCAACATCCTTCTTAATTGTTGCAAACAGAAATGGAAACATTAATCTAGAGGTAGTTTGCCTAGAGAGAAAGGGAAGAGCATTTATGATAAACTCTAATTCTACCTCTTGCCTCCAGCATCAAATACAAAATGCTTTGTTGGCATTCAAAGTCTTTCATAACCTAGCTCCCTCCTAATTTTCCCATCACCTTACACCTTAATCTCTGACAAATGCTCTTCAATCTAGTGGCATAGGCCTCCTGGAATTTCCCTGAACAAAATACTCCACCTCTCTGCTTCAGGCATTTTCTTTGCCTGCCCCCCATGCCTGGAACACTCCCCCTCCTTTACTCTGTCTACTGACCTCCCTGGCTTCCTTTAAGTCTCAACTAAAATCCTTGCTTTTACGGGGAACCTTCCCTCTACGCTCTTAATTCCACCATTTTCCCTCTATTAATTGCGTCCTACTTGTCCTGTATGTAGCTTGCTTTGCATATATTTGTTTACAAGTTGTCTCCCTCATTCAACTATACACTCCTTGAGGGCAGGGACTCTCTTTTTGTATTATTGCCAGAATTTAGTCCAGTTCCTGATACCTAGTAGATGCTTAATAAATGTCACTTTATTGTTTACTTGGTTGATATACTGCCTGTTATACACTAAGCATCCTGCTAAATGTTTTGTTTTTATTGTGTTTTGTTTTTACAGATACCATTTCATGTGACTACAGGCTGAGTACAGAAGAGCAAGTCCTCTATGACTTAAAATTATGCCCCCTTTAATGAAACCTAAGCTCATTGGTAAACCTCTAAGGAAAATCAATCCCTGTGTCATATCTTGTTTTTTTAATCTTCCTCTTAGTCATATGTTAACATTTTGCAGAAAGATTCTCCTGAAATGTTTAAATGCATACCTTTAAACCAAAGGCAAAAGCCTTGACACAAGCAATGCAGACTTTAAGGATATAACATAAATAACCTTTGGGAAGAAAGATATGTTTGAAAATCATACTTGAATAAGGAAAATAGGGGGGAAAAACTGATGGAAAAGACAAAAGCCTATTGACCCAGGCATAAAGCCAAATTTGGATGAAAATCACAAGGCCAACACAAACCCATAGGTCAATTAAAAGCCTGAATTTCATCAACATGCAGAACAAAATCCCAGTTCTGGAGTGGATATTTTTTTTCCCATTTTGATTGGTATATTTTGAATGGCCTAAACATAGCTTCAATCTATTCCAGTCTTTATGTGTGGTATTTGATGGCTCCCTGAAATCTAGTATTTCTTTCTGTTTAGTTCTCTGGCACTTCAAGCTCTATTTACCTAAGGATACAAGATCAAATTGGGCCCCAATGTCCTCATTTTGTTTATTCCATCTGCCCAAGCTATTTAGGAATGTCCTTTAGAGAAACAGAATGTTCAGAAAACCAAACTGACTACAAGCCATGACTCACAATTTAATGTTTGGTAGAGCTGTGACCAGGAATTCCAGCATCTGGGTCAAATTGAGTTGAGTGGCACAGAGAAAGTGAAAGCACAGGGGGTCAAAATCTCAAAGCTCTTATTCATGGTTGAGAGACATTGTGAGAGGAGTATTTTTCCTGGGTGTTGTTAATGTTGAAAAACTGAAAGCTCAGAGAATTGGAAGGGAATGGGATAGATGAAGAAGATTGTAATCAGGTAGAGAACTTACTGGGGAGGATGACTTACTTGAATATGGACAACTATAGATAACAACAATACAATGTGAAGAAGATGGAATAAAATTAAAAGAAAACAGTTGCTGAGTGATATTATTCAATTACAACATCATGGGAAATAGATTTGCGAGAAAGATAGTGACTGAATCATGGTTAATGAGGTCACCAAATGAAAGAACATAGAGGGAGAAGAATAGAGAGTTAAGGACAGAGTCTTGTGGGATACCGATGTTAGCAAGTATAACTGTATGAAGATCCAGCAAAGGAGACGGAAGAGTGATCAATTCATAAAGGAATAGGAAATTTAACTAGAATGTCTAATTCCAAGTGAACACAGCATCCCAGTGTACACATGTTCTATAGCCTTGTCGTCCTGCCAGTGGAGAGGGACAGAGCCTGCTTTTATTCCTTAGGAATATCCACAAACAGAAAGTTCTCATACTTAGGATATTTTTTGCTATTGTTTTATTTGCATTATTCTCATTTTCTTAAAAAAACAAACAATTTTGTTCACTAGATAAACAATGTGTTAGAATCAGAGATAATTATAAAAAAAGAAGAAACCCTAGTGATTATTGAGTTCTAGTCCTACTACTTTGATAGTTATAAAGGGTATCTTGTAGCCAAAGAAAGTCCAGAAAATGTTTATACTGGTCAAACTATTGAAAGTGTATTCTGTAATTTCAGTAAAGTTATCATTGCTGTAAAGTGATTTAAGAATTTCATGATTGGAAGAGAACTTGGGGACCATCTATTTAACCTCAGTTTGGTGTAGTGGATAGTGTGTCAGGAATTCCTGCATTATGTCTTTTTTCAGAAACCTAATGGCCATGTGGCTGTGGGCCTCTCTGTTAAACTCACAATTCTGTTTTGTTGTTTTGGTTTAGTCATTTCAGTCAGTCGAATCTTAGTGATCCCATTTGGAGATTTGTTTGTTTTGGGGTTTTGTTTTGTTTTTTTTTTCAGAGATACTGGAGGGGTTTGCCATTTCCTTCCATAGCTCATTTTACAGATGAGGAACTGAGGCAAATAGTGTTAAGTGACTTGACTAAATTTACACCAGCTGATAAGTGTCGGAGTCTGGATTTGATCTCCTGAAAATGAGTCTTCCTAACTCTAGGCCTGAAGCTCTATCCTTGTACCATATAATCTATGTAAGCCTACATACAGAAAAAGGGCTGGCCTGTAATGTTAGGGCTGTTTCTTCATAAAGGAATTTTCTCTATTAATGAAATCACAATTCTAGTATCTATCCTCTATTCATCTCCAATTCTTCTCTACTTTGAACCATATTATATTCTCACTTATATTATAGGCATTTATGTGCTCTCCTTATCCTTATTACTAGTTTACATTATATGGAAAGTATTTTTAAAAGTACTTTTGCAAAGTACTTTACAAAACTTTAAAAAAAAGCTCTATATCCATCTTAAGCTCTCATTCTTATTAATATAAACTACTGGGTTGTAGAGGGGACCAGGGCTGTGTTATTTGTCATCTTTGTGTCTGGGTAACTGACACAGTACCTTGCACATGGTAGTCAAATATTTGTTTAATTCAATTAAATCTTCAAGGCAAGAATGTGGAATATCATTGATTCCACTGGTAGGTAACTCAATGGGTAATGATAGCCTTGAGGTCTGGGAGAGTCAATGTCTCTAATAATTTAGCCCTAGGATAGAATTAGGACTTCAATATGTCTGCTGTGTTTTCCTTTCAAGTAATGCTTCTCCAGCTGGAACACTCATCTTATACTGTTTCCTTGAGAAAGAAAATCTGAAAGCATGATAGAGCTTCTTCAACCAATGCACACCAAGTATTGTATGACTAATAAAAAAATAAAGGGAAATTGATCAGGACAGATCCAATCATCAAGAACAAAATGAGGCAATGTCTGAGGACCATCAAAATGGCCAACATTGACTTTCGAAGATGAAGCTAACAATTCTATTAAGATTTATTTTCAAAATACATGCATGCATACATACATACACACATATACATGTATGCACATGCATAGACACACACCTATATCCATATATACATATGCACACATATACACACAAACATACACCTTAGGAAGTCTTGTAGGCACATAGCTATATTCAGCTCTCTGTGTGTGTATATATGTGTGTGTGTGTGTGTGTTTGTGTGTATGTATATATAAATACACACATTTGTTATATACATACATTTGTGTTATATAATGTATTGTATACATAATAGTATAATGTATTTTTGTTATATACATATATTTGTGAGACATACAAACACATAGACCCACATATGTATGTGTGCATGTGTGTGTACATACAAATATAATAAAAATTATGCCAAGTTAATATTTTAAAACAAAACAAAACATATATTAGCAATTCAGAAATTCCTTCAGGCTTACAACTTTGAAACTTGAAGGATGTTTTGATCAAATATATATGTAGAAAACATAAATATATATGCTGAGTTATTCATTTAAGTCTATGATACAGATAAGATGTATCATAAAGACTACAATACAATATAAAGAGGTATCTAGGTAGATGGATCATAGTGCCTCATGTCAGGAAAACTTGAGTTCAAATGTGGCATCAGACACTTACTGAATATGTGACCCTCAGCAAATCACCTAATCTATCTTCCTCAGTTTTCTTAGTTAAAAAAAAATTGAAAAAAATAGCCTGAATATATATATATATATACATATATACATGCACATATATACATACATGCCTATTTATAATACATGCAAACATATATACCAATACATATCCATGTATGTTTATGTATATTTATTTTTTTCAAATTAAAAAGCCTCTAAGGACTTAGTTTTATAATTACCATGCTATCTTCCATCTAATTTTACTGAATAGGTCATCTGTGTCCTTTACTTTCAGGAAAAAAAAAAATATTCTGCCATACTACATGGTGAGGGAAAAAATGTCAGAATTCCCAGGGCAGCTGGTTGAGGTATTTGAATATCTCATGAAAATTTACCTAGCAGGTAACTAGGCATTTAAGTGAGGAAGCAAAGCTATAGTACAGGTGGTGAAATTGATGAGCTAAAAGAGAAGCTGACTAACAACTTTTACCATTGAGACCAACTTCTTCTGCATGAAGTAATTTGGAGTACACTTATCTCAGTGATAAACAGGGAAAGCTGAACCCAAGGAGAAAAGGGTAGAAGTTGTAAAGCTTGGCCTAACCCAAGTAGCTCTGACTTACTCAAGTCCTGGCAGGGTTTAATGCTGTAGCTTTCATTTTTTTTTCAATAAATCTACTCTACACTATATTTGAATGAGTAATTCTTTGAAGTCACCAGAAGTTAGGAAAGTAGGATCCTGTGGGAATAGGGATAACATGAGCCAAGAGAATTATAAATAATAGTGGGACTGAATCAGAGCCTTATACTAGATAAGAGTCCAGGGAAGCAGTTAAAAAAAATAGGCAGGTCCTTTCTATCTATACTTGTACAGATAGACTAAAAAAGCTCTCACCACTTAAGGCTGCCCAGTTCTGCTTCTACCTATATAAATACTAAAGCTAGTAATACAGGATGCAGATGGAGCACCACAGAGTAACATTCCCCAAAGCATCACCTTGAGAAATTACTTATCTATACTCCCTTAGTGCCAATGGAAAGCAAAAATAAATAGAAATATCTCACTGGGGGCTCTAAAGTTAAAATATAGAATGAAGGAAATTCATTCCCCCTGAAATAGCATTATCCCCCACAACTTTGAGGGGAATTTATGATATGTATGGTGGTGATCTTTGACCAGGAAGTGAGACCTTCCAGCATGAAGGCAGGTTGTAGTGAGCAAGCAAGCACAGTAGGCGTCCAAATGCTCTTTTTGATAAGCTCGAGGTGCTACAATATGGGTGGCCAGTCCTTATACCCATTGGACTGGCATTAGAGGATGACTGCAATCTGTATGTACTCTTCTCTTTTTTTCCCCCAGGCTAGGGTTATTTGAATCCTTTTCTAATGTCCTATATACCAGAAATGCTAGGCTATTTAACTCCTCTCAATGTATCCTACACTTTTCCCAACTCTATGCTATTGATTTACATAAGTCTCCATGCCGGAAATTATCCTTCCCCTTCCCCTTTGTTAAATAAGAAATGACATACTTCTAATCTCAACTCAAATGCTAATTCCTTCATTCAACTTTCTCTAATGCATCTAGCAAAAAACGAATCCCTCCTCCTTTATTGTGACTACACATAGAACTATATTATCTTTATTTCTGCAAATATCTCCCTCCCACCTTATAAACAAATTATAATCTCTTCAGGGACAGGAACAATATTTTATTCAATTGTACAATTCTTATTGCTTAGCACAGAACCTCACTCACATTAGGTTCACATTAAATATTTGTCAAATTAGATGAAATGAAAGCAGATCATATTATATCAGGGCCCCCATATATCACTAAAGGATACTTAATTACCTACTCGGTCCTTGTCATCTGATGATTCACATAATATATTTGTTATTCATTAATGTCTCTAACCCAATTTAGGAGAGCTGAGTCTCCAATAAACGATGCAGCATAAAATATATCATATCAGACAATACCATGTTGGAAACAATGTAAATTTATCATAGCTGAAGTTCCAATTAAAATGTTTGCTTAAAATACACTTGGGAAGTGAATTTCAAGCCTGAGGACAAGAATTTTGTCTATAAGGCAATCATTGCAGTATTTGCTATATAGGATAAAACTTTAAACACTTGTCAAATGACTTTCAGGAACGTGAGCATTTTAAAATCTTTCCTTGGGCAGTGATAGTGTTCCTTTTCTTACCCTTTTGTATCCTTTTGGCCCTACGTTTTAGGTGCTACCTTCTAAATATTACTCAAAATATGTAAGCAATCTTTAAAAAGACTTCTTCATTTATAAAGTGTCCACAAGTCAATTGGACAACAATTTGAATTAATTCCAGACAACTATTACATCTATCAGTCTATCTACACATACACACACAAACCATGTATGTATGTGTATATATATGTGTGTGTGTATCTATATCTAGAATAGACAGATAGATGATAGATAGATAGATGGATAGATAGATAGATAGATAGACAGACAGACAGACAGACAGATTCAGTATATTTTCAAAGCAATTTGGAGAGGGTGATAGATGACACTGGAAGAATTCTGTAGGGGTGACTTTTGATCTGACTTCTAAATGGAGGAAGTAATTTCAAAAGGAGAGGGCAGGAATATGAAAATTCCTGATATGGGAGACATCTTATATGAAGGGAGATTAGGGCAAGACAGAATCTCAAGGGATGGCAATAAAGTCAAACATTGATTTTGGGCAATCAGAGACACAAAAGTATCTTATAGGACCCTGGGCAAATATGGATGGCTTTGCCTGGTTTTACTTCATTAATCAGAAAATAGAGGGCCACCATTGTGACTACTCATTCCTGTAATAAATGTCAATGCTTCTATACTACATCACATTCATGGACTCAATTGGAATGTTAAGTGTTATCTCCTGCCTTCATTTTGCTATGGACTCTACTCTTTACCCTTCAGACTTCTTTTTCCACCATGATCCAACAGGCTTTTCTACCTGGAAGGTCACATTATCTCTCTGGTCCTTTCCTCTATAATCAGGCCAGTATGTTCAGACTTTCATTGCTTTCTGTGCTCCGCTTTTTATTCTTCTGTAGCTTAGAGGAGTCCCAGTCACATAGTAAGTGCTTAATTATTGCTTGTCGATTCCACTTCATTATTCTGAATCATAACATCCTAATGCTTTGTTTAAAGCATCAACATTGTAGTGATTCACATGGGGGAAAAGAATGAGGAAATATATAAGGAACTTTTGGATTTCACAGACTTTCTGGGATCAACCTACTTTACCTTACCTTTAAACAGGAATATACTGTACTATACTGCAAGAATAATCTTATGCATGTGTAATGGCAAGCAAAGTAGTACTTTGCTGCTTGTTTCAGTTATTCAAGTGCCTTTGAGTCTCACCTTTGAATCAAAAGTCTTTGTTGGAAACAGTATACTTTGTGTTGCCTTTAATAGGCCCAAGGGAATTTGCAGACCTACCCTTCCCTTAATAGAAGAAGTGGAAGAAGATTGCTATAAGAAGGGAACAGGAGGGGTAGGACAGGAAGAAGCAGTGCAGAAAAAAAAGGTAGAGCAGAACTAGGACCAAGCAGAACTGAGAGGGAGAATGCTTGTGATGTCAGCACTCTGTTCTATCTGTGTTGATGCTACGTTGTCAGAACAAAGAATTCTGTCTATTGAAAGAGAAGTATTGTTGTTACAAAAGTCCTGGCTTTTTACTGTTGATTTGTGTTGGATTTCTCAGACAGAAGTCTTGTCTGTTGATTTGCGTTACTTTGTCAGACAGAAAGTGAATTGAGATAATGATGGAATCTTAATAAAGCTGCCCCCAGTCCCAATATTCTAACTTCATCATAGGCCCAGCCCCACTGAACAGTGGGCCCACTGTACATATCTATCCCCCCCCCACCAATGTCCTAACTTTTTCATATATGCCTCACTGCTCACTAGAACAACAGGTGTGTCCATGAATTCATAGTTCTCACAGAACATCAGCTGCGTCCATGTGATGGGATCCCAGCCACTGCTTCTACCTAGTTACTACCCCCAGACCATTTCCACAGAATGAAGTGTGTTCTTGTATTCATCACAATCACATCACCCATCTAGCCCAATACAATACCACAATACCTAACTATCTATCTATCTAATTACCAGACAGGGCCACAATAGCTAGCCAACTGGAGGGAAGCACAAACAGAATGTTTGGCCACCAAACCACAGATAGGACGCCTTCTCCATTACCTAATTCCTTAACAAACTCCTCCTACCTTTTTAACAGTAATCATATTTCTATATTCTATATAAATTTTGATCATGTAATCAGCATCTTTACCTTATAAAAATCCATCTTTCTCTCTCTGAAGCTGCTGGTTCCTCTGGGAACTTAGCCTGCTTCATGAGAGATGTCAATCTCAATAAATGACTATAGTTGGATTAGAGGTGTCTGACTCTGAATTCTTTGACACAATTCCACCACAACGCATCATGAAACCCAGTTTCTGGGTGGGCGGAGCCCCCACCACAACAGTTTTTGGAGTCACAACAAGAGTGCCAGCAATTTGTCTAAATATTGTTGTAGCTCTGTTAGGCTTAATGTGTGTAAATATCATAGTAGCTCTGTTAATCATTGTCTTCCTAGAAACAGAAACTTCAAAGAGCTTGGAGTGGAGCAATAAGCTGAGGTATGAAACAGGAGCTGAGAGTTGCCAACATGTGAATCCAGGCAAGAACTGGAAGTAGTCCGTCTGTGGAAGAGGAGCCATGGGATTTGGAAGTCAGTGTCCTGGGGTTTGGATGTCAGCCTTGAGCTAAGATGAAAGAGCACTTTACTTGGGCATCCTATATTGACTGAGGAGATTGTGACTTACTGAATGAAATGTTTTGTTTAAGACTATGTGGCTAACTTAGTAATAAGTTATTATGTTATTGTCTTGTGAATGTTGTGCTTTAGCTTCTTGAATCTTGAATCTTTAGCTTCTTGAATAGCTTTAGTTTATTGCTGAATAAATAGAGAGTTCACTATACTAGGTGATTAGATCCTTAAAGTTACTCAGTAGCAGTCCTTGGGAGAGCTGCTTATGATTGGCTTTACAACTTGTAAGGCATCCCTTTAACAGACCTCCAAATGCTTCTCTTTATCAGCAGGTTGCATAGGCAATTCAATTTTAAGACCCACTTTACTAGGAAATATCAAAGGATGTGATTTCCATAATCGTTGTTTTATGCAAGTAATCATCAAGCTGACATTACTAGCCAGGTATAATTCCAGAGGAAATTTTTTTTTCTATTAGGAAATTATATTTCAAAATACTACTCAACTATGATTGACATGTAGTCAGACAAAAAAGTTAAAGAGAGGAATATATACATATATATGTATGTATACACACATATACATATACATACATATATACACACATATATTCCATACTGATTTTATTCCTGTGTGTAAATTAACATAAAAAAGAAAAATAAAGTCCTAAATTGCTAAAAAAAATTT
Organism: Petaurus breviceps papuanus; assembly: GCF_028583685.1. Taxonomy (NCBI): domain Eukaryota; kingdom Metazoa; phylum Chordata; class Mammalia; order Diprotodontia; family Petauridae; genus Petaurus; species Petaurus breviceps. The sequence goes on from NW_027187330.1 coordinate 12,293,111, forward strand.
TCTGAAATTCTATTTTTTAGATTCAAAGAATAGAAGCAACCCTTTGTTATCTAAGAAATCAGTTAGATGGCACAGTGGATAGAGAGCTAGGCATGGAGATAAGAAAACCTGAGTTCAGGCCTCAGACATTGGGACTAGGGGCAGCTTTATTAGGATTCCATCACTATCATCTCAATTCACTTTCTTTCTGACAAAGTAATGCAAACATGTGATCCTGGGCTAGTCACTTAACCCCAATCTGAGAGAGAGACAGAGAGAGAGAGAGAGGCAGAGAGAGACAGAGAGACAGAGAGAGAGAGACAGAGAGACAGAGACAGAGAGAGACAGAGACAGAGAGAGAGAGAGACAGAGAGAGAGACAGAGAGACAGAGACAGAGACAGAGAGAGAGACAGAGAGACAGAGAGACAGAGACAGAAACAGAGACAGAGACAGAGACAGACAGAGACAGAGACAGAGAGAGAGACAGACAGACAGAGAGAGAGACAGAGAGAGACAGAGAGAGAGCTAACAATGAGGGAGATTAGAAAATGTTCAGGTTGTTTCTGATAGAGAGATTTGAGGAAAGAGTACATTCTAGATATCGGGGGAGGGAGAGCTTTTGCAAGTAAGGAAGGAGAAGCAAAATGTAATGTTTAATTCACAGAGTTGTTTTGCTTCAATGTGTGAATGAAGATGCTGATGATAATATTTAACTTTTATATAGCTTCAGGCATTGCAAAACATTTTATATACATTATCTCAAGAGATAATTTGTAAGGAAGTAATATCATATAAACTTAGAGAGGTTATTTGGATGAAGACTGTAGAGAATGTTAAGTGTCATGCTGAGAAATTTGTATTTTTCCTGGAAGAGACTATTGAACGTGGAAGTGATATGCTCAAATCTCTGCCTTAGGAAAATAATTTTATCAGTTCTACCTTGCACATAGAAGTCATTTAATAAATGTTTGTTGAATCCAATGAAGGATCAGTCAGGAAGGAGGGAGACTAGAATTAGAAAGAAATTAGGAGGCTACTATCATAGTCTAAGTGAGAGATGATGAGGGTTTGAATTCAGGTTTTAACCATATGTTTAACAGAGAAGGGGGCAGATGGAGAGAGCCTTTGGTGGTAGAACAACAGGTACAGGTTATAGGAGGTCAGCAAGTGATCAATGAACATAAAGGCTGACTTTAAATTTAAACATGGTTGCTAGATCATAGTACCCTCCACAGAAAAAGGAAAATCTGGAGGAAATCTGGATCCACGGTGAAAATCTGAGTTGCATTCTAGATGTGTTATATGTGAGATGCTTCGGGGACATTCAAGTGAAGATATCGAAAATGCAATTTCTGATGATAAGAGGAGCATCAGAAGGCTTCTGATGAGATCATGGCACTTTGGAGCCACATCAACGGATGAAGACTTTCAGCTGAGAGGTTAAGTGGTGTCCTGAAGAGAATACCCCAAGAATAAGTAACAAACAGGTAACTATTAGGTGCCGGCATTGTGCCTGGCACAATGACAGGAGGTGGGGATGCCAAGAGAAAAGTGTAGGTCTTCTGACCTCAAGAAACTTCCATCTACCCACATCAGGAAATCACAGATCTTATTATTCAAATATTTTTCACAAGCATCTATTTTATCTGGGTTTTTTTTTTAATTTAAATCAATTGGGGTTTAGTAACTTGCCCAAGGTTACATGGCCTGTTTTTTGTTTTTTGTTTTTTATGTGGGTGTTAAGTATCTGAGGACAGAACTGATCCCTGGTACTCCTGACTCAGGGGCCAGTGCTCTTACTCACTTGTGCCACCTAGCTGCCCCTTTATCTTGCTTTTAACAAGCCTATAAGGATCACTAACATTACAGGACACAAACTCCTTAAAAATAACTAAAAGATAACAACAAATCAGATTTATCCTTTACGTGGTATCAATCCAGAGCAACAATTCAATGAAAAAGATATATAATAGATATAACATAGAATAGCTTCCAGCTATAAAACATGGCTAAGACTTACCAGATAATTCATAGTAACTGCCAAGGGATGCAGAGATTAAATAATTTATCCAGGTTTATAGAGCTAGTAGGTATCAAAGGAAGGTAGTGAAGCCAAGCCCTCTTGCCTTTAAGCCTACTGCTCTATCCATTATGACAGAGTGCATATATTTTGATATGATTAGATTATAATAAGATATAATTATGATTGATATAATATGTTTATTAGTAGGAGAAATGTGACCTGTTCAATATACTGCTCTAGGTAACCATGTTATAGATGAGTTGTTGACTTCTTTCCTGGGAGTTCCTTATATAGATGAGTTCATGTGCCCCACCCCTAACGCCAAAGTATACTTATGTAATATAGATTTACTGAGATATTATGATCCAACAGGTGTTAAATATTCCTATAAGAAATTATATAAAGACCTATATGAAATGATACAAAGCAAGATTAGTTAAATCAAAACAGTGTAGATTAGAAGACAAGCTAAACATAATACAGAAATTGCTTTGCATCTATGGAATACTATATTGCCTTTTTAAAAATTTATTTGTGCTTGGTGGTTATTAATGTAGAAATATTTAAAAGTTAATTACTATACTCTATATTCACAGGGAATTATAAAATATTATAATTCATAAATAATTATATAATATTATAACTCATAGAGACCTTAGATTTTACCTAGTTCCTTTCTCTTCTCCTGGAGACGATGGGCCCTCAATACTTTCTATTAACTGTTTCTCCTTATTTTATATCACTTATGTATTTGATAAATATGCCATCTTCATCCAACCCATGGAGAAAAAATGTTAAATAGAATAGATCTAATGACAAATTCATATGGGCCTCCACTAAAGAAAATTTTCTAGGTATTTTGCTGTTTTTTTTTAGGTTCACACTCACTATTTCATTATATTGTAAATTTATGGAATAGATAATTTCCCCCACCCCATCTATATAGATTAGCAACTTATTTATAGTTTTGGATATTTGTTTATGGCTTTGGAAGGTCATAAAGTTAACTAGGTCATATATACACGTGTCAAATGCAAGGTTTGAATGTAGGTCTTTCTTATTCCAAGGTTGCCACCTTTCTTCACTAACTCATGATACTATTATACTGCTCCTATTTCATTAGCTACCACTCTTTAGATCAAAGTGAGTCATCTGGTTCTAAGTTTATCTAAAACTTATATTCTAAAGCAAAACACTTTATTATTTCTTTAATCCCTCTTTTACTCTGGCATTTGTTTTCACAAAATACTTAACATGAAATTTTATTAATACCTTATTTTCTGATAAATCTAAGTATGTATAGAATAATATCATATATCTATATATACACACATGTATATGTAGTGTATGTGAGTGTGTGTGAGTGTGCATGTGTGTAAAGGTAACCATCTCTAGGGTAGGAGGGAAAAGAAAGAAAAAAGAAATTTACATGATAAGTTTTTATATATTAAAAGTAATAGCAAGTTGTACATAATTTACAATTTCATCTGCAATCATCTTTTTTATTATACTAGGTTATGGAAATGTCTGTTTTATTCAATAAATTAAAAATAAAATCTTTGAAAAAATAACTTATTCTAAGGTCTTAGTTCTAATGTTCTTTTAAGGAAAACGCCAGTGTGGGGGTAAAATATAAGAATATTTATATCACATTCCTTTTGGAAATTCAGTATAATTCTTTAGAAGTGTCAAATCATATTCACAATGCACTCTAAAAATCACATTACACTGGGTTCCTGTGGTACTTTTCTTTTTCTGAGGAGGGAGAGACATGAGTAAGACCTTTCATTTTATCAGACAATAGGAAATTCTAATATGGATATTCCCTCAACCAATGGCAGATCAACTGCCTTTTGCAACTTAAAATTTTAGCAAATTTCCTTGGATACTGAGAGATCAGGTAACTGCTGGTATCTAGACACCTACTTTTTGCGAGAGGCAGCTCTTGGACCTAGGTATTTTGGTTTCCCATTCTAGACTCTCTATTTACTATACCAACCTGCTATCTCTTTTGCAGGACAACACAAGTAGAAATATTTTTAAAAAATCAGACTTCATAAAATATGGCATAAACTATCATTTTAATGTGTATAGAAATACACAATTTCTTCATTTAAAGTCATTGGAGGAAGTAAACTATAATTGCTTTATTTAATTAGTTTGACATTAATGTAATTAGCAATCTCTAGAAAAGAGCAAAAATTACAAGATGAATGCAAATAGCCCCTGAAATTTTGATAGACATTTCATCTGCCTAAGAGCCATGCATCTTCTAATTTTGAATGTCATAGAATATTATTTGAAAAAAACAAAAGAATAAAGCAGATCAAATAATATATTAACTATCATCACCTGTAAATTTCAATTTTGTTACCCTCAACTATAAGAAAACAAATCCTGCAAGGGTTCCTTTCAATTCTGAGAAATGTAGCATACTAAAGAACTTCTATTTTAAGGTATGATTATGATCTATTACAATCTGGGTTTAATACAAATTCCCAAACCCATGTTCTTTTTTTTTACACTTTTCTTGGTTGCTTACAGGAACTGAACAGAAATATTAGCTAAATTTTGACCATGTTTCTTATAAATATAGTAGCTTTGAAGTTTCCTAGGACAGAGTATCTCTTACACTTAAAAAACCTGTCATTTCTTTCCTGTTGGTCTTGCCTTCCAAAATACTTGCAACAAAAGGATTTGCCTGTTGGAATGAAATGTGAATTGCTGGTTACCCTAGAGTGACTTGAACACTTTTGTATCAACAAAATACAGAAGATACTCTGATAATTAAAAAAAAACCAACACCACCTGCTGTGAGGGTAGGTTTAAGGGTGGGCAAAAAAAAAAAAAAAGATAGATTATGGATAGAGTGGCACCAGTAAATACAGCTGGGGAGGGTCTGGGGGTAGGGCTGAATTCCAGAAAGGGTTAAAATTCCCTAGGGGTATCAGATGCTTTATACAGTTGCACAAGACAGCTGATCATTAGAAAGGTAATATACTGAACTACGTGCTTCCTCCTTCTGGCCCATTCACTCAGGCTTCTTTAGATCTACATAAACACCTGCCAATATAAGTCTTACAAGTAATAGAGAAATCACCTTTCCAGTGAAATGAGAAAAGAAGAGAAGCCAAAACAGATTTCTATACTCTAACTAAGCTAAACTATTTACCAGCCTCATAAGTGCTGTGTGTGTGTGTTTGCTTTTGGCATTCTCCCTCACCGCCTTCTAAAATTCTACCCATATGTCAAGGTTCAGCTCAAAGGCTGCCTCCATCATGAAACATTCATACATGAAGTTGAAGAAGGAAAATTGGAAATGTCTTTTCTACTTTTATTGTCATAAAGCATTCTGTGCCCCATATATTATCTTGCTGCATTCCAATCTGCCTTGTAGTTTTTATATGTTATTATATAGTGTTATAAATTTGTGTATATGTCGAATACATTCTGTTAGATTATAAGTTCTATCTAAGCAGGGATCGAGTATAAATTATCTTTGAATTTTTCATAAGTGCCTAAGTTGCTTTACACATATAAGGGAGAAAATACTGAACAGATAAATCCTGAATACCATCCCCACCTGAGCTCCATGCAAATTTTTCTGTTCTATTTAGATCTGTGTCTGTTTTGTTTCACTAAAAATCTGATGTGCTGAATTTTGTGATGGAATAAATATGTATTTACTCTTAATCATCTATGTAAATAGGAGATGTGTATTTCATCTTGGCTCTCATTCCCTCAATAGATATTTCTCTAAAAAGTCTAACATGGATTTTGTAGGTAGTGTCCTGTAAGGAGGTAATCCACATGTATTTTTCCTTTCTTTTAACAATTAGTAAAATATAAAAGTGGCATGTAAAATCAATCATAGTCATCCTAGTAAGGAGTTTTGACAAAGTTTTCGGAAAAAAAATATTTTGTGGCCAAGTTTTTTTTTGGGGGGGGGCATTTGAGGGGAAATGACCATTATATAGGGGGGAAAAGCAATCAATACTTTTTAGAAAATAGCGACAATGTTTTCTTCATCATGGAAATGTAGATATAAAACACTCTATTAATAAAATTAGAAACATATTTTAAATGTTTTTGTTTTGATTCAAAGTCATCACTTTGGTCCAAGGTACTTCTGTCGAACAGACTGAGAGAGGACTTGACCCTGTACAGACTATTTTGCAGTTTAGAGGCTTTGAATTATTCATTTCCTTGTCCCACTTTGAATTCCAGGGCTACTTAAACCATCAAGAGCTAAAACTCCCACAGGGCAATCAGGGCTTTGCCCTAGGGCAGTGAAATTTAGAAACTGGGCTTTCAGTCCCTCTGCAGCTTAGAAGCATCTGAGTTTAGTATCTAATTAGCAAAAATAACTAGATAAAATTGGAAGCTATTTACTATACCACATTTTATTTCCCTTGGCTACTGTCCCAGGTGAGCTCTATTAAACCATCTCTCTCCCCTTTCCCCTTCCTCCAGTCTCAGCACCAATCCCATGGTTGTGTCTTTACAAATCCACCTCCTTACTTGCCTCCACAGTTGAAATGAGGCAATGTTTCAAGTTTCTTTTCCCAGGTTTATTTCCTACTTGCCTTAGGTATAAAAATTCTACAATCTACCTGCTCCAGATGTAAGAATTCTCAATTATGGCTCTGCTCACAGCCTACAGGTTATAGTATAGGATTTCCCAATTACAACTGGTCGAAACTTAAAATTTGCCTGCATTGCAATTCCTGGTTTTTATTGGCTCATTTCCTAGTGCTACTACTAATTGATGTTTTGTGCTGAATCACACACATATAATCAAGCCCCTAGGCTGCCCAAGTGAAAGGCATCTGGCCTCAGGGAAGGTCTGCTTAATTCCTTGTGCGTGAATGTTACTAGGAGAGTTTTACCGGACTATTATTACTCAGAGATAGGTGTTTTTAGATGCAGGAGTGTTTGCACCAGTGTAAATGACAAATAGTTCCTGCAAGTTTCTTTTGTCCAATAAATAAGTTACTATCCTTTCTCATCCCTTGCCCTTCAGATTAAGATAGTTCTCATAAAGTTAGGAGATAAGTGCATTCATCATTCTTTAGCTCAACTTAGAGCCAATCGGACCTACCCTCTAAAGTTGACACAGTTGACAAAGAGCTGACACACATGTATTTTGTCTGTTCTTTGCAAATTCTTCTTCATTCATCAGAACAATTGTGTAATGTAGAGAATGCAAGTATATTGTTATTCCCATGTTGCAAATGAGAAATTTGACCCATAGGCTGTAAGGTATTTTAGAGATCATCTACCCCAAACCAATCCTTTTAGAGATAAAATAAAAACTAAGACCCCCAAAAAATTGATTAACTTTCCCAAGGTCACATGGCTAGTAAGTGGTAATAAGTGAAGACAATTTTAGATAAAAGCTAGTTGTGTTGAAGTATCTACAATGCTTCCCTATAAGCAGTCTCTATTCAATTTGATCTTGTGATTTCTTGATAATGTTCCATTTTAGCCTGGCTCTGTGCCTTTGCAAAGTGTGTGTGTGTGTGTGTGTGTGTGTGTGTGTGTGTGTGTGTGTGCCATAAACACTGACAAAGGACCAGTGAGTTTGACTGATTGTTAAAGAGAAGGAGAAAAATAGCCTGACGTAATTGCTTCTGGAACAATGTAAAGGTCTTTTAATGACCCCAAACTTCTCCTTTTTGTGATCATTATACTCTCTCTCACTACAGAACACAAAAAGAATATGTGTGCATATAAATACACACACATATAATACTATGTATGTACACACACACACACAATATACAGAGTGCCCTGAATTTTATGTCACAACTACAAATTAACCTAGGGCAAGCAGGATGAATAATCCCTATATGCCTTAAATCAGCACAGTAGAAGTGAAAAGCATTAAAAAAAAAGAGCTGCATGTGATTGAAAGTATTTGATTATCATGTATAGTCATATAATCTACTGTCTTAGAAAAATTAAAAATACAAATGTCCTCCATGTGATAATTTTTCAAACACAATATGCTACACTGAGTCTCTTATTGTTTGCAATCTCCTGCCTCTGTGCTTGTGTCCAAACCATCAGACATTCCTGAAAGGATCCTTCGATAATTACTGCTTCCTTATATCCTTTTATTGCTTTATGGCCCAGATTATATCTCCTTCAAGAAGCCTTCCCTGCTCTCCTCACATTTAAAGAGATCTCTCTTCACATAAATCTCTTATGATAACCCTATATGGCAATCTTCATACCCTAAAGTATATTTTAATTAATTTTTAATTATTATAGAGGTTTATTAGCCCCCCACCCCCAACCCTCATCCCATTGGACTATACTTCTCTTATACTATACATTCTTGGCATCTAGAATTCCTTTTATGATGCACAGGGCTGATCATATGCTCCAAAGCCTAAGTAGTATATATGTGTATCTATGTTTATTTGTACATTCACTGATATACAAAATACACACATCTATACATATAATGTATAGATATAAATGTATTTTGCATTATGAAAAGGATTTCAAAAGATCTACATATATTTATAAACATAAAATCTCTCTATATACAAAGATGATAGATTTGCTTACAGATTATTTAAAATATTTTTCCTTTCAGAAGAATACCACCTCCTTTTAAAATATACATTCCTATTTTCTCCAACTATAGGAATCACAGATCATATATTTAGCACTGAAGGGATATTGGAGAACATCTATTTCAACCCTTTCTTTTTACTAGTTAGGAAACTGAAGTTTAGAGAGAGTCAGTTAGCTGCGCTGGGTCACCAATTAATAACAGTGTCCTGTGTGGTCCTGAAGTTAGTCATCATGTCACAGGTAGGATTTAAACCCAGGTCTAACTCATCACTAACCCAGAACTTTGCTCACTATACATGGTACCTGTGTCTGTATATGTCTGATCATTGTCTCTTTTTCAGATTCTCATACCAAGCTGTGTGTACTTTTCTCTCCTAATTGTTGGTCATGTTTAATTTTCATTGTAGGTAGATGCATACTTGTCTTGTTCATACTTTATTGTCTTCCATGGGATTTGAAACTCATTCAGAGGAATGATGGCATCTTGCTTAATTTCTGTATTTGCAGTACTGTTGTTGCAGCTGTGGTTGCTTGCACTGAGTACTTTATGTTTATTCCAGTACATAACACATAAGTGTGCATACACGCATGCATATATACACATGCACATGTATATATTTACATAAATATATGTGTATATATACACACATATATATGAGTATGTATATAAATAAAAATATAAAAAATCCTTTTCCTCTTTCAAGAAGATATATATTACATCTGACAGTGCATATATGTATATATTCATAATTATATATGTGTGTCTATGTTCAGAGACCCAGAAATTAACTATCATATGATCATATATTTTATTTCTATGTATATGTCTTTATCTATATCTATTCATCTATCTCTGGCTATGTCTAGCTATAGCACTATATATTTTACACATAACACACACATCTATGCCTTTGTACATACGTGCATGTACATGTATGCATGTATCTACATATGCATGTGTATTACACCTGCATGTGTATGTCTATGTATGTGTGTATATGTGTCTGTATATGTATATTATGTGTATATGTGAAACTTTGGAGGTCTCTGAGCCCTAATCTCCATATCTGTAATTCAGGGATGTTTACAATATATTTCAAATGATTTTTATGATGAAGGTATTTGGCAAAACATGACATTATAAAAATAGGAATTGCTGTTGATGTTAAATTAAATCATACTCAGCTAAAATGAATCCATCAAAATATAATATGAAGAAATTGCTACTAGGTCAAAAGGGCTTTGTCACTTTTTCATCTCCTTTTTCCATTATATGGTCCTTGTTATCTGGTTCCAGGCATATTTCTCAGACTAGGTTCAGTGTTAAGGAAGGCTTAGTTTACAATGAGAGGGGCTAGACTTTCCCCCTTTTTTTTTCATGTTTATTGGGCGGGGTTGATTTACTTAAAGATTTTATTTTGACTCATGTCCTGGTAATCCCTAATGAGAGGAGTGTAATGATATCCAATGCATAATATGAATCAGGTATTGGGTAGTTGTTTATATCTTACCCACAAAAAAAAAAAATCCTAAAAGATATAGACTCAATGCATTCACAGAAATTCAAAAAAGATAAGTGACTTCACATAGAATTCCCTGCAGTTTGTGGGATTGCTGATTTGGGATTTTATATTTCCCCTTGCATCTACACTACCTTCTTCAAAGTTCCTTTATTCTAGCAAGCCAGGCTACAGGTTTAGGTACCTCCTTTTCTTTGTCCTTTTTTTTCAATGAAGAAACCTCCCTTGCCTCTAGTCAGCATCAATCATTAGACCTAATATCTTCTAATTTAATATAATAAGGTAACCTCCTCTGCTAGACACATCTACCTCAAGAACAATGTTTGATCATCTGCCAGGAAAGAAAAAAAGTGAAAAAAGCAGTTAGGAGCCCAAGAACCAGGATGCTTTGTTGAGTTCACTTACTCCACTTTGGAATGAGCACATCTCATGCCTCCAAACCCCAACATGAGGAGTATAAAGAAAGAGCACACTATTGGTGACACTGGAGAAGTTATCTGAGCAAGAGGCTCTCTTTCCTTTAAAAAGAGTCACTGACTCATTGACTTCTATAGTTCAATAGCCAATGAGGGGATCACTTTACCATTTCAAGAAAGTTCATATCTTTTGGTGCTGAGCTACCACATATCCAGAAGTATCCAGAACATTCATTATCTCCGAGGGGCCCAAATGATGAGTTAGCAAATGGGATAGGCCAGAATCAGAAAGGGCAAGTCTGAATATACTCACAGTATTAATAATTATATTATTAATAATTAATATATAATTATATAATATAATTATAATATAATATATTACATATAACAGTAATTATATGTGGATAGCCAGCTAGCTAACTAGATATGTGCATGTATATACACATACCTATGTATGATGTCCACATGTGTATTATAACAGCAAGCACCCTAACATATCCAGGATGCCTGCTAGCACAGGTTCCTAGATCTGCTTTTCTAAAGGAAAGCACCTCAAAATGGATTAACAATCTTACTTTAATCAATCAAACATATATCATTTACCTAATTCAGGGGAAAAAGTCAGCACCCCAAACTTCAGAGAACACAAACAAGTTACAAGCAGAAGTTACAAGCAGACAGAAACAGATCAGCAGATAGGTTTCCAGCTGTCTGACCATTAGATCCATACCTAGTCAGTTACCAGAGAGGGAAGCACCAACATCTGGGTTTTCAAAGCCAGGGAGCTCAACAACTGCCCAGAGTCTCATCTGGTCAAATCACACAACTCTTCTCAAAGTGGGCCCCACAGCAAAATCTCATATCAGGGTATATATAGCCTTCTCCTGGCTCAGAGAATGTCACAACCCTCTTGACCCACTGCCCAATCACAAAGGAACAAGGTGTGGGTGTTCCTAAAAAACAAGCCTCCCACCATAGGCTCCACGCGACCACATTCAGCCTATTAGGGGGCAGAGTATATTTTCAAATCAAGGAAGGTTCTCAGAGTCACCTAATTCTATCAAAGGGCCTAGGACAGGGAAGATCTTCAGATCCCCATTCCCATAACATGTATATGTATATATGTTTGTGTGTGTGCCATGTACACATGGGCATGTGTGTGTGCATCAATAAATATTTACTAAGTACCTACTATATGACAGGCACTGTGCTAAGTTCTGGAAATATAAATGTAGGCCAAAGATAGTCCCCACCTTCAAGGATCTTACAATCTAATGGAGGAGAGAACATGTAAATAAATCTAAACAAATTAAACTATATACAGAATAAACAGGAAATAATTAAGAGAGTACACGAACTAGAATTAAGAGGGGTTAAGGAAGGCTTACAATAAAAGATGAGATTTTAGCTGAGAATTAAAGAATAAGCTAGGAAGGTCAGAAAATGCCTAATGATAAGAAGTCGACTATCATTTTGGGGGGAACTGTCAGGAAGCCAGTGTTACTGGAACAAAGAGTACGAAATAGAGCAAGGTGTATGAAGGAAAAAAGTAAGACTGAGATAAGTTATGAAGGGCTTTGAATCCCAATGCTAAAACTAATACTTTGTATTAGATCCTTTAGGTAATAGGGAGCCACTAGAGTTTTTTGAATAGGTGGGAGTGACATGATTCGATTTACACTTTGAGGAAGTCATTTTAGGGGCTGAATAGAGGATGGAGTAGAGGGGAGAGACTTGAATCAGGAAGACACATCAGCATGTACTATGATAATCCATTTGTGAGGTGATGAGGGTCTGAAATAGAGTTGTGGCAGTGTCAGAGGAGAGAAGGGGCCAAATCCAATACGTGCCACAAAGATATCCAGCTTGTAATGATTGAAATGCAAATGGAGATTTGAAATTGGGGGTCAGCAGGGAGGTTGAAGCAGTATAGGAAAATTTGAGAATCATCAGCATAGAGATGGTAATTAAATCCTTGGGAGTTGTTGAGATCACCAAATGATATCTTTAGTGACAGATACATATATACATACATACACACATACACACACACACACACACACACACACACACACACACACACACACACATATATATATATATATATATATATATATATATACATATGGATAAATATGTATGTATAGGGGCAGCTAGGTGGAGCAGTGAATAGAGCACTGGCCTTGGAGTCAGGAGGACCTGAGTTCAAACCTGTCTTAACTAGCCATGAGACTTTGGGCAAGTCACTTAACCCCAATTGCCCCTCCAAAAAGCAAACAAAAACAAAAGCAAAAAACAAATAAATATGTACGTATATATGTATGTTTTAAGAGTCCTTTGAGGGGCAGCTAGGTAGCACAGTAAGTAAGAGCACCAGCCCCAGATTCGGGATGACCTGGGATAGAATCTGGGCTCGGACACTTAGTACCTACCCAGAAACACCTGGCCATGTAACCTTGAACAAGTTACTTAACCCCAATTGCTTAGGGGTAGGCAGGTGGCACAGTGAGTAAGAGCACCGGCCCCAGAGTCGGGATGACGCCAGATCCTTAGCACCACACCCAGAAATTACTGGCCTTGTAATCTTGAGCAAGTTACTTAACCCCAATTACTTTAAAAATAAATAAAATTTTTTTAAAAGTGTCCTTTGAAAGCTTTTCATATTTTTCCACCACCTCAGAAACAGCCAGTCTTCACACTATATTTAGGTTCTTTAATTATGCCTGATTTCCCAATTGTCAATTCTATGGCAAATGTCTGGATCATTTTCAAATTATGGGATTTGTATCCATTGCTAAAGATTTATCTTATAATATCCTGGATATAACAGTACCCTCATAAAGTGACTTATCAGTTATTTGATTAAAAGATGCAATTTCAGAAATGTTTTATTAAAACCTCATAACTAATCACATAAGGATATAGTCTCTCACACATTGAAGAAGGCAGTAAAGCTTAAATATATCTTAAATCAATATTAGCCAATTGTGTTAGTGGATTTTCCTTTAAATTGTGATCACAGAAGTTCAGTCAACAACTCTGTACCATAACTGTCTCTTTAGCAGGAAGGGGCTTATGGTAAAGTCTCCATAGCATCTCTCTTAGTCACTAGTTAATAAAATGTGTCCCAAATACATGAAAAAAGAGTTACTGACATGTTATCAGCTGGGCATATAAGCAAAGTTAAGTTGCCAGGCAAGGAAATAGATTATTAGCTTTAGCTTAAATGTTTAATACACAATGTTTTTTTTCACCTCATCACCAATACACGCAACATATACACATGCATACATGCATACATACATATATATGTAATTTCATAATACAAACATAATGTGTATATGTATCCTAATGGAAATCATATACACAGATACACATGCAAATATATGAGTGTGTCTATAAATTTGTTATTGTTCAGTCTTTTCAGTTGTGTCTGACTCTATGACTCCATTTGGAGTTTTCTTGGCAAAAATATTGGAGCAGTTTGCTATTTCCTTCTCCAATTTATGAGGAATTGACATAAATAGGATTAAGTGAATTGTCCAGGTAAACAAAGTTAATAAGTGTCTGAAGTCAGATTTGAATTTAGGAAGATGAGTTTTCCTGATTTCAGGACTGGCATTCTAAGCACTCTCTTACCTACCTACCCCTAGAACAATGATATTCCATGACAATCATATACCACAACTTTTCAGCCATTCCCAAATTGATGGGGAACGCCTCGGTTTTTAATTATTTGCCACAAAAAAAGAGCTGGTATAGATATTTTTGTACAAATAGGTCTTTTTCCCCTTTTCTTTTATCTCTTTGGGTATTATATAAAGGGTATGTGTAGTTTTATAGCCCTTTGGACATAGTAGAACCCCTATATCATGTTGAAGACAAGGATCAGCAGTACAGGGCTGTCCAAATTTCTTGGGATAAGCCAAAATTCTAATATGCTTTAGTTTTATGACAGCAATGATCTGTGTGTGTGTGTGTGTGTGTGTTGCTTCGACTGACACTAAAATGACCCACAATATGTAAACTCACTTAGATGATACTAGTTTGTGCTGGTTCCCTTGTCTTTAGTTAGTTCTCTAACAAACAAGTGTTAGATTTCACATCATATGCATGTTCTTTATTGCTTTCATCTGCTGTTTTTAACTATGTATCTTTTAATCATGGAAGGCAAGATATATGCTAAATGTGGAGCTCTTAAAGAGCACATAGTAGTGACTGTTAGAGATATTTCAGCAGCTGCTGGTGGAGGGAAGCCAAGCATTTCAAGGATCGTTCAAGCCCACAATGAAATGGGATCACTTGCACTGAAGTGTAAATAGCAATTGAAAAATAAAAATGTCAAGAACTGACAAACTATTGCTGCAAGACAGCTTAATTAATCCTCAGAAAATAAGGGGAGACCTGCTGCAGAGGGATCTGGCAGATGGAGCAGTTTTTATTGATTCCTCTACAGTGAGGCTACCAGAAGTTGGAAGAATAGCTTCTTCTATATAAATAAAATAAAGCAAAACAAAATAAGAAATTCTGAAACAAACAAAACCATGGTGACGTTACCTTGAATGGTTGATTCAATCACCAAGCATTTATTAAATATGTAAAATGTTTCATACTGTGTGCTAGGTCCTAAGGATACAAATTGAATGAATGAACCAGTCCCTACTCACATGGAACCTACATATTAATGAAGAAGAAAACAAGTACATGAATAAATAGATAGAAAGTAAATATAATGATAATTTGTATACACGAGAACATAAAAAATACACAGCTTAGAATAGTTACTCATTAGAAGTTTGAGCTTTTAATGAAGAAGGAAAAAAGCAATACAAACACTAGAGTACTGATGAGTGAAAAAAGCTATTTTTACTGATGAAACCAATTATTTATAGGTCTACTAAAATCATCATCAAAAGTAGGCCAGGTGAGCCTGTAAGATCTAAGCTAGCCACTAAAGTACTGATTCCCTACAACTCCTTAAAATATTTCCAGTCTTGTTTTTATACCCACTGGTTAATTCATTAAAGGATTGAATTATTATGCAGTGAGAAGCAGAAGGATTCCAAATCTATAGAAATTCCAAAATGGGACAGAATAATATAACATGGCACCCATGCCACATCTCATGAAAGTTTAAAGCATTTCTTTAAGAAGTGCAGATGAAAATACTTCAATACTGTAGGAACTCACCTGATTTTAAATTCCATTGAAAACTTCAGGACTATAAACAAAACAAGGAGAAAAGCAGAATTTGAACTTATGACTTTATTGATGTAGAGAACTCCTGAGTGAGGAAGTTTCCTCTACCAATATGGTTCAGCATCATCTCCACAATATACAGTCTTGGTTCTTTTCCAGGTTCTCACCCCTGTTCTTACTATGCTATCTTTCCTTCCCCATGCTGACCAACTGATGACCAATTGAACTCAACATTTCCCTCTTTTGTGAGACCCTTGCCTCTTATCCTGCTGCTGAATTTGCCATTCCAAGAATCAGAGTTGGATTGCTCCCACTATCTACTGCCTAACATTTAATTATGAAATGAAAGGGCCTTTTTCCCCACTGAAATATGGGGCAACATTCTCAGGAGAGAAGGAAAAACAGGAAGCATGTGAGGTTTTCAGAGGGTTCAAAAGGTTGGGTAAAGCTATTTTGTTGAGTGAGAGTGTAAGCCAATCAGGGAAGAGCAAAAATATTGCCTCACAGCCATTTAAATCATGTTAAAATTTGAAACATAAATTTATAGGGCATTCAGTAAGTAGTTTCACAATTTTCTTCAGCTTTGTTTAGCAGTACATGAGTAAGAATAGAACACTGGGCTTGGAATCAAGAAGACTCATTTTCATGAGTTCAAATCCAGTCTCAGACACTTATTGAGCAAATCACTTAACACTCTTTGGCTCAATTCCTCATCAGTAAAATGAGCTGGAGAAGGAAATGGCAAATCACTGCAGTATCTTTGCCATGAAAATTCTAAAAATGAGGTCATAGACATGACTGAGTCAGACACAATTGAAACAACTGAATAAAAACAATAAAACTATTATATAGATTTTAAACAATGATAAACAACCCCTCCCCTTTTGGTGTCCCTTCAAAGTAAAAAGAAGGAGTTAGAGTGCTTTCATATTGGCATCTGGTTTGCATTTAAACTTATTCTTATAAGGAACGAGAGCAGGGATTAATTTCTCTATGAAGAAATGGATGAGATAGTTAAGTTTTAGAAAAACAATTACTATTATTAATTTATAATTTACAATTACTTAAAAATATTCAATTTGATCTTCACAACAATCTTGTTAATTAGATACAATCAAGTATTATTCCTATTTTGCAAACCAAGCAACCAAGTTTCAGAAATTCAAGATGATGTGTCTACTTTTCCTCTACAAGTAGTGAATTTAGCTATGACCAGAGGATGGCTCAAAGAATTATTGCAGGAAGGAAATGTGAAGGTCATCCAATCTAACTAATCTTTCAGTAATGGATACATTGACTACTTAAGAGGTTAAATATGTGATCCAACATCACACAGGTAATAAATAGAAAAACAAAACAAAAAAAACGTGGATTTGAACCCTGGTCTTCTGACTCTGAATCTAGTGTTTATTTTTGAAGGGGTGTAGTTCTGGTTTTTGTGATTGTTGTTGTTTTGTTTTACAAATCTCATCTAACTATTAGATGAGCTGATTTTTTTTTTCCCGAACAATACTAGATTTCCTAATTATGCTTTCCTCTTCCCCCTTTGGCTTATCTCTGTATTACTCACATACTCATACTCTATATCTCAAGGATTCAAAGCTGGTGACCTCATAACAAAATACCATATGTAAAGCCAAGGAAGAGTAGCTTTCCAGAGGATGGCTGCTGTGAATAGCTTTTCAAGATTCTAATTGCACAGTATGGCGAACACTCTATTTATTCAATAACAAATCAAAGCAAAACATTCACAGAAAAAAATCAAGGTACAGCATTCACAATATCACAACATATCACAGAAAATCAAAATACAGCAATCACCATGTCACAACTCAAAAACTTATCGCAGAAAATGGCCACATAGTTTTCACTACAGTAGTCACATGGTTTTCAGTTTTCAACAAAGTATATTCATTTAGTCAATCAATCACTTAGTAACTCAATCATTCAATCAACTGAATCATTCAATCATTTTTAAGGAGGCTTGCCTCCTTAAGGGTCACAAAAAAACAAAAAAAACAAAAACCAAAAGTCAAAGTACTCCACCCCTGGATACTACATTCATTTAGTCAACCACAGAGTCCTTAATTCAATAACAAAGTACAATCACAAATAAATTACAATTCCATCAGTCATTACTCAACAGAAAATAACACAATTCAGCAGACAGGGCTTCCAACTGTCTGACCATTACATCCATACCCAGTTAGTCACCAGAGAGGGAAGCACCAACATCTGGGTTTTCAAAGCTGGGGTGAGGGGAGGGATGGACGCAGAGTCTCATCTGGCCAAATCATATAACTCTTCCCAAAGTGAGTTCCAAAGCAAAACCTTACACTAGGGTCAGTCACTACTCAGTAGTCACAGAGAGGTCTTTTCATCTGGATTCAGTGCAAGCTCTCAGATTCCCTGGATCCCCTTCCATGATCCTACCTGAATTCACCAAACTGTCACCTGGTTTCAAAGGCAGACAATTCCCAGGGCCTTGTCTAGCTCTCTGTGCACTTCCTGTTTCATGCTGAAGCTCATAGCATCTAGTGCCCCTTAAATCCTTCACAGTCTCTGTTTCTGGGAAGCCAAAGCTTAACAAAGCCACAAACAAAGTACCAACACCACAGTCATGCCTCCTCCAGGAGCTCAGTTTATGCCTACATGTGACTTGCTCCAAGAAATTCTGACTCACCCTCTCTGGGGCTTTTCCTTATATCCAGAATGGCTCCTCCCTTTTCAGCTCCTTCCAGTTACATCAGCAACAGGAGTTCATACCTTCTGTTTCTTTAACAGAGGTTTAATTTGAATTAGGTGCTAAGTACCTCTCAGCTTAGCAATACAAAAGGAACTTCAAATTTCATTACTATTACACCATACATACTCTGTCTAGGACCAACCCAGACTATTTAAGTGTGTCCCCAAAGTCCAGTGTATTCCAAACCAGATTATCTCCTTATACATGGGCACCTAGTATAATGAATGCCTGTGAAAGGCATATACTTAAGGCTTCCTTAGCACCTCACAGCATGAGGATTTCTGGGCATGATAACTGGTCCAGCACTGAGATGCCCTCAGGTTCTAGAAAGGATGACCTGTGATTGTACTAAAGCTAAATTTTGAGTAGCCTACAGTTTGGCTCTTCACATTAAAAGGCTAATTTCATTTCCCAACCTTTTATTTTACAGAGCATTGTCCCTGTCAACTTCACCTTTTTTATTACAAAATTACTACTGTTGTCAGTTCACAACATGTATTGAGTGCTCTCTCTTCAAAATAATGAAAAGGGGTTATTCACAGGGAAACATAAATCCACTATCTTGAACACATTCTTATTTCACTTGGATAGAATAATTTTTTTTTTTAAAGACAGCTAGATGACAAGGAGGGAAAAGAAAACTATAGCCAGACTTGTAAAACACATAGGTTTTCCTTAAAGCCTAGTATCCTAAATGCAAAATACATTTACATAGACATCTTATGGAAATGGAATGGGGGCGGCTAGGCGGCGCAGTAAGGAAAGCCGCTGGCCCCGGAGTCGGGAAGACCTGAGTTCGGTTCCTGGCCTCAGACACTTAACAGCCACACAAAAAACTAGCCATGTAACCTTGGGCAAGTTACTTAACCCCAATTGCCCTCCAAAAGGCAAAAAAAAAAGAAAGAAAGAAATGGAAGCAATGTAATGCTAGATACTACCACCTATTCATATGCTTTATTTCTGTAGTTTATGAAACTTTTAAGAGTAACTATCATTTTTGAAATGCTGGGGACAGTAAGGGATAATTCTTTTTTTGTTGTTGTTTTTTCTTTTTGGAGGGGAAGGCAGGTCAACTGGGCTTAAATTACTTGCCCAAGGTCACAGGGCTAAGTGTCTGAGGCCAGATTTGAACTCAGATCCACCTGACTCCAGGGCTGGTGCTCTATTTACTTCACCACCTATCTGCCCCCATGTAAGTAATAATTCTGAAGGACTGTTAACACTTCAAATTTTTCAAAGACATTCAATTTAAAATGAGTAAAGGATAAGTTTTGAGATATTGATCCAATTTAAAATGTCAACATTTAATAATAAGTAGATGGCCAAATTTGTTTACTCAATGAAATAAGCACATCTTCAACAACAACAACAAAAAATCAAGGTGAAAATGATATTAAAATAATATAAGAAATTACTATATTAATTTATTGAAAAGCATCCTGATGTACGAGATAGGGAACTGTCGTGGTCATCCTGAAGACCTGAATTCAAGTCCTGTCTCTTCTAGTCGCTAAGTATGTCACCATTGGTAAATCATTTAATTGCCTCTGCACTCAAACATCTCTCTAAGTCTAGAAGTCACAGAGTTGATGGTCTGGAGTGACGGACAGTTTTTACATTGTTAATTTCAATGTTTATAATATCACAGATCCAAACCTTACCCACTTCACAAGACAAAAAAAACTAATACATAATACCTTCTTTTATCCTATTGTGCAAATTTTGCCCATTATTGTTTTGAAACTACTTCAACCACACATAGCACTTCTAACTTCTACATAATTCCACTGGTAAGACAAAGTAATGATTAATGAAATAGGAAATAATAGGAACTTTAAAAAGTGTAAATCAAATGTGAGTTAAGAATGAGATGAGAGGAGGCATTACAACCAAAATAAAATACCAATAAAAGAAAAGAAGAAAGAAATAACACTGAGGCAAATTTTGCTAAATGTTAGCCATTCTATTAATTGCATGATCAAATGTTAAAGTCATAACTAGGGTGAGTAGCCAGGAACTTTTCTCCTTAGGGAACCAAATTTAGAGGGCCTTCTTAACTCTTTCAGTACTTCTGTAGTGAAGAAAAACATAGTGTAATAGCTACCTGCAACAATAATAATCAAAGCAGACAGCTTTGGCGGAGCCAAGGTGGCGGCATAGAAGCAGGAAAACTCCATGACCTCCCCCCATAACCACCTCAAATACCTGTAAAATATGACTCTAAACAAATTTTAGATCTACAGAACCCACAAAGTAACAGAGAGAAACAAATATGCTGAAGGCAGCCCACAGGCCTACAGAAAGGGTCCATCACAGCACACTGGGAGCCAAGCACAGGCTGGAGTGAGTCCGCAGTTTTAGCCTCAGGGCAGCCCATGACCAGCAGTGGCTGAAGAGAACTTCAGGAGAAGGAATCACCAGTACCTGTGGCAATTTCCAGACTTATCAACCCATAAATGCCAAAGACAAAGTAAAAGGTCACTGTGGAACTCTGCTACAACTGGGGGTGGGGGCGATGAAGGAACGTGCCTGGCCCCTGCCCCCTGGGATGAGAAGTAGCAGAGGCACGGTAGTCTGCCACAACATGGTTACTTTAGACTCCTGGCCTGCAGATTGTAGGGGGACCAAGCAACCATTCTGAGGGTAATCACTCTTGCTTTAACCTGCTTGGATCTGGATCACAGTTTTGGGGGTGGTCCTAGGGTGTATGACCAGTGAGCCAGAGCTTATGGGGGCTGTAGGGAGGGCACCCTCTTAATAGCTCCAGCAGCTGCGAAAACCCCAGTGATTTGGGTCATAGCTCTCTCCATTCTGGAAGCAGAGTACTATCATGGCAAAGAGGTCCAAAGTCAAGTAATCGGATGGCAATATAAACAAGCAATGGAAGCACAAATAGACAATAGAATCCTTTTGGGGGGACAAAAAGGATTGAGTCATGGAGCAGGAGGAAGTCAGAGAAGTCTGAACTCCTGCATCAGAAAACTCCAAGAAAAATATGAACTGATTACAGGCCATGTAGGAGCTCAAGAAGGATTTTGAAAATCAAGTAAGAGAAGTGGAGGAAAAATTGGGAAGAGAAATGAGAATGATGCAAGAAAATCATGAAAAGCAAGTCAATTACCTGACTGAAGAAAATAATGCCTTAAAAAATAGATTTTGGGGCAAAATAGGCCCAAAAAGGAATGAGGAGAAGAATGCCATAAAAAGCTGAATTTGCCAGATGGAAAAAGAATCTCAAAAGCTCACTGAAGAGAATAATTACTTCAGAATTAGATTGGAGCAAATGGAAGCTAATGACATTATGAGAAATCAAGATACTATTAAATAGATCCAAATAAATGAAAAAGTTGAAGGTAATGTGAAATATCTCATTGGAAAACTACTGACCTGGAAAATATAGAGCCACAAGAGATAATTTAAAAATTATTGGACTACCTGGAAGCCATGATCAAAAAAGAACCTAGAAATCATCCTTCAAAAATTCTCAAGGAAAATTGTCCTGATATTTTAGAACCAGAGGGCAAAATAGAAATTGAAAGAATTCACCAATCATCTCTTGAAAGATCCCCAAAAGAAAACTCCTTAGGAATATTATAGCCAGGTTCCAGAGTTCCCAGATTAAGGAGAAAAATATTACAAGCAGCCAAGAAGAAACAATTTGGATGTTGTGGAAACACAATCAGGATAACATAAGATCTATCAGCTTCTACACTGAGGGACTTAAAGGATTGGAATATAATATTCTGCAGTTCAAAGAAGCTGGGATTAAACCCAAGAATCACCTACCCAGAAAAACTGAGTATAATATTTTAGGAGAAAATATGTTCATTGAATGAAATAGAGGACTTTCAAGCATTCTTGTTGAAAAAAACAGAGTGGAATAAAAAAATTTGACATTCAAATACAAGAAGCAAGAGAAGTATGAGAAGGTAAACAGGGAAAATAAATCATAAGGAACTTACCAAAGTTGAACTATTCACATTCCTCTATGGAAAAATGATGAGTGTAACTTATGAAACTTTTCTCAGTATGAATAGGTGAAGGTAATATAAACGTGTATATATATACACACATACATACATATATATAGTATGTATGTATGTATACATACATACATATATAGTATGAATGTATACATACATATATCTATATAGGAGGGTATATGTGCATATTAATACATGTGTGAGTGTGTATATATGTGTACAGGTATACATAGATAGAGGGCACAGGATCAATTGAATAGGAATGGATGATATTTTAAAAGTAGAATTAAGAGGTGAGAGAGGAATATAATGAGAGAAGATAGGGAGAGATGGAATTGGGTAAATTATCACATAAAAGAGGCAAGGAAAAACTGTTACAATGGAGGGGAAGAACAGGGAAGGCAAAAGGGAATGGGTCAACCTTACTGTCATTGAATTTGGCTTAAGGAGGGAATAACATGCCCATTAAATTGTATATACTACTCTACAGGAAAGTAGGGGGGAAGGAATAAGAGGGGGGATGATAGAAGGGAGGGCATATGGGGAGAAGGTAGTTAGAAGCACCCACCTTTGAAAAGGGACAGGGTCAAAGCAGAAAATAGAACAAGTGGAGGGTGGGATAGGATATAGGGAGATATAGTCAGTCTTTCACAATATATCCACTATGGAAATGTTTTGCATAACTACACATGTACAACCTATATTGAATTGCTTATCTTCCCAGTAAGGGTGGGTGATGAGGGAAGAAGAGAAAGAATATGGAATTCAAAGTTTTAAAAACAAATGTTTAAAAATTAATATTATTTTTATATGCAACTAGGAAATAAGATATACAGGCACTGGGCTATGGAGATCTGTCTTGCCCTACTGGAAAGTTGGAGGGAGTATGGGGGATGATAAAAGAGAGAACAGATTAGGGGAGGGGAAATTGAATGGGATTGCTGTTTTGGGGTGGTGAGTAGGGGAAAGATGGGGATAAAATTTGTAACTCAAAATGTTGTGGAGATGTATATTGTAAACTAAAAATAAACATAACATTTAAAAAAAGCAGGCAGCTTCTAGCAAGCAATGGTAAGCTTCTCCCAAGCCCTAGTGGCTTTCCCAGAATTGCCATCACACTAGTGACTTGGAGCCTCAGAGTCTACTGCATATGTCCCTTCTATTACCTACTTAACTGAGGGTGTATACAATGCCACCTGTCCTGTGTGTGGTTTGTTGTGGTTGCTCCTAGGGTATGAATAAGCTTTGTAACCTTGGCTATTTTGCAGCCTGATGGAGAAATCTATATAAAAATAAAATAACCACTTGTAATGTAATGCCAAGGAAAGGCAACTTCCCAGGTTCAAAATACCAGCATAGGTGCTCTCTATTTTATTCAGTGACAAACCAAGAACAGAGAAGATCAAAACATGACATCATTCAAAATACAGCATTTACTAAGTGTGATTAAATAATCTCCAAGTACTACCCCACCCCAGGATCTTCCAATCATTCAATCAATTACAAAGTCCCTGTTCTAAATACTACTCCACCCCTAGGCTATACCTTAATTAAGTCCACCACAAAACCCCTCTTCTCAAATGGAGATTAGTTTCCAAACATAGGTAAAGTACCTTCATTTGTCAATCACAGAGCACAATAAGGTCAAAAGTTCCCCACCCCCAGGATCACAATTGAATCTACCCCAGAGTTACATCAAGTTTAAACACAGCACTTAATACCCAAATGGAGGTCTTTTCTTCATCTTGACACGAGGCAAATTCTCAGCAATCTTAGTTCCTGGGGAGACAAGGCTTAGCAAGGCCATAAGATACATTGCCAGTCCCTTCATGAATTTGTCCTCTGTCTGTAGAACAGTCCTAGAACCCCTGAACACATTAGCAAAGCCCTCTCCCAGGATTTCTGTAAACATACAACAAGAAAATCCTTCTTCAGGGCTTCTGAACCAACAGAAAGGCTCCCAGACCCCTGCAACAACAGCACTGTCCTTCACCTGTGCACAGTATTCACTCTGTCTGCAGGACAGTCTCCAGACCCCTGCAAAAACAGTACTGTCCCTCACCAGTGGACAGTATTCACTCTCTGTCTGCAGGACAGTCTCAGGGCTTCTTAGCGAACAGCCAGGTTCCAGGACTTCTTCAACAAAAGGACAGTCTTTCACCAGTGGACAAATCTGGCAAAATAACATCAAAACAGACAGACAAAGTACCAGCAAAACAGCCATGTCTCCTCAGTCCTTGGCAGCTCAGGGGGCAGGTCTCAAAAGTCCAGGGCAATTCAAAGCGGCCACCAGCAATTCTCTTAGTCTCTCTCTCTCCACGAGGTGCTGCTTCCAAAAAGATCTTCCGCCTCTCTCTAGTGTCTCTCCAAATCTACATCACCAGCTCCTCCCAGTTCAGGACTTTCTTTTCACATCAACAAGCCCATCCCACAGGTGGGATTAACAAACTCTGGGTTTTAACACAATCAATTTGAAAACCAAGCCAATACAGGGGAATCTTTAATTGCCATTACTATCACACCACTGCAATATGTTAATAAGCCTGATGGTAGCCCTTAAAACATTGAGGCCTAGAATGCATTAATGATTTAACCACAGATATGTCCTTAATTATATTGTAAATATGTTTCCTTTAAACATTATATAATCAAGTTGTAGTGTTAAGTACATAGAGCAAATATACTCAGTGGAAAAGTATTTCAGTCTAAGTGGAAATACTGTCCTTGTATTCAGCAAAGACTTCAGAGTGGGATCAATGACTTCTTCCATCAAGGGAACTAAAGTATTATTAAATCTGCATTTCGAATCTCATATACACGAGGAAGTGCTTTTAGGTGTACTCATGGAAGCCGTTTCTCCAGCTTTCATCAAAATATTGTTAAGCATTGACCCTAGCTGACGGAAGTCACTCCATGCTTGACAACGTTTGCATCCAATAGCTGATCTACTCAGCTTCATTTCAGCAAAAATATAAAGTCATCTTAATAAGTTTAACAAATTCACCTTATCAAGGCATGGCATGTTAGCAAACTTTCCCAATCTCAATGCCTTCCTGATCAATAAAGGAGGTATGAGGTTGTAGTATCGGCCACCAGTTGATTGATTACTTTTAAGATGACCTTCTCATTCAGAGCCTAAGAATCTGCCAGCAACAGCTATTGGATATAAGGGTAGAAATCAGAGCTCTGTGCTCTGCATCAGGGGTCATCATACCACCTTTACTACTCCATATCCACACCAACATCTCGTTTGCCCATGAGGCTGCAGTGTATGGAGATATACGTTTGCATGCCTAGGAGTAATTTAAACTGTTTACCTTGTGATCCTTTGAGCACTTGGCTTCCTTCTCAGTACATCATACACAATCTACATACAGTATTATTTGTGAGACTGTGCATCTTTACAGTCTTTGGGCAAATTAAGCAAGAAACCTTATGACCTGAGGCAAGTTAAAACAGAGGGGCATAGGCATTGACATCCTCTGGGTTTTGTGTTGCCCCTCTGGTGATGATGACAAAAGCAACCCACCACCTGTATAAAATTCTTGCCTCTTATCTAAGTTCTGTAAGGTAGATGAGAACATTCCACACCAAAAGTTAGCAAACTGACAATGGAGCACATGCATCTACCAGGTATGTCTAGGGCAGGATAGTCTTTAGAAGGACACTTTTTATGTCCCACCTAGCTGCCCCTCACACTTTACTCTTGCTCCCTAGTGCCCTTCAAAAAACACTGCATTCAAGTGAAGCTGGCCTCTTTGCTCTTCCTCTTATACAACACCCCATCTCCTAACTCCTCATTTTCACAAACTGTCCCTTAAATCTGGAGCTTTTTCTCCTCATTTCTAGTTCCTAGCTTACATGGAATTCTTTATGTCTCAGGTAAAATCCAATCTTCTTCAAGAAGCCCTTCCCACTCCTCCTTAAAATTAGTTCCTTCCTAATTTAAATTGCAAATATTTTGTTTACATATAATACTTTATTGTCTCTTCTATTAGACTGTGAGTTCTTTGAGAACAGAAACTGTTTTTTTTTGTCTTTTATGGTATATTTTGTTTGTTGTTTTGTTTTGTCTTTTCCCCCACCCTATTTTGTATGTCACATCTTGTCACAGAATGCCTGGTATACAGAAAGTACTTAATAAGTGCTAGTTGAGTGTCTGATTGAAGTTCTGCAAACACTGTGTCCTTTAAATGTGGTGCCCTATGGCAGTATATTGATTACAACATTCTACTTACAGCTTTTTTCACTATACTGTTCAATTAGGCTATCAACAAAATTTATTTATTTCACAAAGCTGAAACAAAAATTCTTCTTTGCTTATTCTGAAATTTTTTTCCCCTGCTCTGAACCCCTTCCCCCCAACAGTAACTTCAATAACCCTCTTTGTGGTTTGTGACTTTTTCTGATCTAAAATAGTTGTCTGGCATGCCAGGTAGGCTTCTCTAAACCCCTCAGTGCTATTCTGAGGCAAAGGATGGGAGAGAGGGTGATATTAGCTTGTCTGGCTCCTCTTTGGGCAGTCTGGAAACATATCATTAAAGAGGACTTGGATTTTAAAAATGCATTAGGAGTGGAGAGGGCAGCTGCATTTTGTTGACTATATCTGAGGTATGAGGTATAAACAACATTGATGATAGAACCACTGCAATTTGTTGAGAGAGAAAATGAAGGAAAGCAAATACAAGTAAAACACATAAAATGCATCTATGGAAAAGGACTATTTTGACTCATATTTAGTGACCTAATTATTTTTCTCACTTCCTGCCAATTTTTTTTTGGCAAAGGATGTAGAGCAATTTAAATAAAATCATATGCCCAGAAAGCAGTGATTTATAAATCAAGCCCATTTGGCTATTTGTCTAGCCTATTTGATAAATATTAGATTAGAATGGAATGCTAAAGCATTGAAATGTTGCATCACTCCTACAGTGTACCAGGAAGTACCATAAGCATAAATGGTCAGCAAAATGAGTCCTTTAAGTAATAGTTGTCTCATGGTTGGAGTTTTGCCTATTTCACTTACTAGCTATGTGACCTTTGACATGTCAAACTTCTCTGGGACTTAGTAATCCTTGTGCTTCTTTCCCCACAGAGTGAAATGAGATAATATATGTAATAAGGTACACAATGTCCTTTGCTACCATAAAACATTTAAAATTACAAATGTCTTCCATGCTTTTCATGAGTTGCTGTGACAAAAAAAATCAAAGAAGGAATTGGTAAACCACTTTGCTATCTACGAAGAAGGCCCCAAATGAGGTCACCAAGAGTTGGACATGTCTGAGACCTTCAAGATCCAATCTTTTCCTTTTGCAGATGAGAACATAGTCCCAGGGAATTTAATACCAGCTCTGTCTCATGTCCCAGATAGGAAGTAGGGTTTGAATGCAGATTTTCTGAGTTTAAATACAATGTACTTTCTACTGCATCCATGTGAATCCTAGTTATTGGTAGTATAATTATTTTTGCTACTGCCACCACAGCCAATTCAGTGGCACTCCTAAAGATGACTTTCAAAAAAACTCCCTAGCACATCAGAATACCTAGGTGACAAGTTACAAAAGGCACATCATTACTCATGAAACACCATTGAAAGTAAGGTCATTCCAATGTCTTGGAGCAATTTAGTACCATTAGCACCAAGATAATTTAGGTTCCATTAACTAATTATATTCAGTACTAAATTGGGACATGAAACAAACACCTATAAAATTGAAAACTAGAGAGCAGAGCTGGAAATAGATGGCAAAAAATAAAATAATATTTAAAGCAAAGAAACGTTTTAAAAATGAAAATGCAGAATGCAGATATCAAAAGGACCAAGCTGAAATAAGAATCCTGGTTATATGCTTTATAAATGCCCCCTGAAAGTCACAAATAGAATAGTGCTTCTAGAATCGAGGCTCTTTAATGGAAGCACAAGTAGGCCAGTCTATGAGAGGATGTTATAAATATAAATTCTTTATGTACATTGTGGGAAAATTTTGTCACTGATGCCTTTAAAAAAAGTTTTTAATCTTAAAAGCAGACTGTTCTAAATTGAATCATCTCTGAGGTAAATCGTCTCATTACCCAAAGTAAATAATAATTTAATGATTATAAACAAAATCCAAAATGATTTTCTCTCAATTGCCAAAACAATACACTTGACCATCTTTAAAAAGCACTTAAGAGATGAAGCTCCAAGCTCAGGAGCTTTGGCTCCTCAGTTTATTACAATGCTCCAAGAGGTAGATGCTTATCTCCATCAGGCTTGAGAGGTTTTTCCTTAACTCTGAAATCTGAGTGCTCATCTAATACTTGCCTAATGTCATTTACACAGTTTCTAGTCTTTCATCTTTACAGTAACAAGTGTCAATACTATGACTTCTGACACAGCAATGCAACAAAGGTTACTTACTCAATCCTTAACAAATGAGCAGGATTAATTGGCTACATGCCATGCTCTGGCCCAGTTTTCCTTCAAAGCCAGTGAATTTCCCTAACTATGAATACTTGTAGGTTCTTTCAAAGAAAATCACGCTGGGTTATGTAGGCAACAAGATGTATGTTTGAGGCCAGATTTGGACTTAGGAAGGTAGGACTTTCTGACTCCAGGTCCAGCACTCTGTGCACTGGACCCTTTGTAAAATGAACTTAAGGAGGCAAGGGTGAAGGTGGAGATCCAGTGGAGGGAATACTGAAGATGCAGGACTAGGTCATTATGGACAGAACCTGGGACTCCACTAAAACATGATGGAGTACATGAAAGGGGGAGGGAAGTAGGGGAATAGAGAGAAATACATGATGCACCAGGATCAAATCAAAGGTTAGAAATGAAGGGAAAGTAATTGCTGAGGTCACATAATAAAACTAGGAGGGAGTAAGTGAGAAAGAGGGAAGGATCAGAAAAGGGAGGAAAGGAAAGAGGTCTTGCTTTGATGGGGGAGGTAGTTTTACTGATAAATACCCCTGGAGGTGAAGAGAGATTATCTGTGAAGAGAGATGAATTTTGCCTGGGGAATTTTGTACTTGGAAAATTGACCTGTCCTATTTTAGAAGGGGAGAAGGAGTAAGAGGAGATGGAAGTCCTGGGGGCAACTGGCACAAGGGGGAGTGGGACAGCAGTGATCCACAGAGGAGATTTTTAAGACAATAGTAAAAAAGGGTAACTACTGGATGTATTTAATCAGTGGTGAGCTTCATAAGCAGTGACATGGTCTGGGAGGGGCTCTCCCATGGGACAGTATACCTTCTGACACCTGCAAGAAATGACATTATTCTGGGAAGGAGGCGCAAAATAAAAGGGGAATCCATAGGGTAAGCTCTACAAGGCAGAGACTGACTAGAATGGATACCTTGAACGTTTTGATTTCATGAGGAATATGGAGAAGTAAATCAAAGGGTTCAAGTATCAGAGAATGTGGATCTAGAGTAGACAGAAAAGGTGAATGGATAATGAAGAGAGTGAGGGAAATTCTTTTTGGAAGGGGGAACAAAAAATAAATCTTAATGAATAAGACTACTTGAAGGGGAGGAAAGAAAGGATGAATTTACTTGCCTGAGGAGGAAAAAAAGACTGAAGGATAATAACAATAGCAGATAAAAGCAGGTGAGAAAAAAGAACTGCTAAGCAAAATTCTAAAATCACAGTGGGCCTGATATATTTATCATAATTCTTTATCGACTTTCATTTTTTATCTATTTCCCTTTCATAAACCTGACTTGACTTTGTTTTGCGTTCCATGTTACCATCTGCTAGACTGGATTTAGAACCTTTCTAAAATTGTATGAAAACCATATAGAATATTGTGGGGCTGTCTAATTCTTATAGATTTGTTTGGCTACTAAAGCACTCTAATTGTTTCTCATTTTGTAATAATGATTTTTAAAATCAATATCTTATGTGTGTATAATAGAGTTGGCATGGCATAGAATTTGGCCATGGATGGAGGGAGACCTGGGATCCAAAACTATCTCTGATACATCTTTGTTGTGTCAACCTGGACAAGTTACTTGACACCTCAGTGTATCAAGCAATTCTCTAAAACACTAAATTATGAGTGACTTTCTGGTCTGTATCAGTAACATAAATTTTCAGTCCAGAACATTTCCATACTAACAATTAATAGGTCTAGACACTTCTCAAAAAACCCTTCTCACTCTCTCACCTCCTCCCTCCCCCGCAAAAAAAACCAACCAAACAAAAAAACTTGTGTGACCCTTAATAGTTCATAAAATACTTTGATATTTAACATTTCCATTGTTTTCTCAAAATTCTCACAATAATATTTTGTGTTAAGTAAAATAGATATTAATATCTCCATTTTACAGCGATGACTGATGACAAGAGAAATTAAATCACTTATCCCATGGCATCAAGCAATAAAATAGCAGACTGTAGCAGCAAGTACCCTAGCATACCCAGGATGGCTGCTAGCACAGGTTCTTTGATCTGCGTTAGTAAAGGAAAGCACCTCAGAAAGGGCTAACAATCTTACTTTAATCAAACATATACATCATTTACTTAGTTCAGCGGAAAAAAGTTAGCACCCTGGACTTCAGAGAAAACACCAACAGAAATTACAAGCAGAAAAATAAATACAGAAAAATGAAATAACACAATTCAACAGACCAACAGGGCTTACAGATGTCTGACCATTACATACATAAATAGTTACCAGAGAGAGAAACACCAACATCTGGGTTTTCAAAACCGAGGTGGCTCAATGGCTATCCACAGTTTCATCTGGCCAAATCATGCAACTCTTCTCATAAGAGAGCTCCAAAGCAAAACCTCACTTTAGGGTATCCTTCTCCAGGGTCAGAGGATATCACAACCTTCCTGAACCACTGCTTAATTACAAAGTAACAAAAGGTTTGGGCCTTCCTACAAAACAAGCCTCCCCTAAGCAAGCTTCTCTTGTTAGCCTCCAAGTGAGGCCCATTAAAGGGCAGGAAAGATCTTCAAATTCCCTTAACATTACACAAACCTATTTCTTAAATCCATGCTTTTGGCATTTACCCCCAATTTTATCATTTCCCTTTTTATCCTAGGTATATTAATTTTGTGCAGATTTTCAGTTTCAAATAATCAAAGATGTCTAGTATTATCTTCTGTAATTTCCTCTCTTGTTTTGTTAAGAATAGATCTTCTACCTATAGCTGTGAAAGACATGATCTGTTTCTCTATTATTTTTTCATAGGATGACCTTTAATATTAAGGACACATCCATTTAGAATATTTTATAAAATATGATGTAAAATGCTGGTCTAAGACTAATTTCTAAAAAGACTCCAATCCAGGTCTCAATCAGTGATGTCATATAACCACTATACTATGGTATAAATAGGAGTAAGCATATCATATATCATCTTAATTCTTTGCAATATTTACATTTAAAAAATCCATCATAAAGTATCATACATTTAGAAATCAAAGGTGATATCATAAACATATTAAGGGAGGATAAAAAAATCTCATATCAATAAATAGGGGAAGAACTGATGATGAAACAAGGCATAGAGAAGTTTATAGGCAGAAAAATAAGCAATATTAAGTATAAAATTTTTAAATGCATAAACAAAATCAAATGCAGCCAAAATAAGAAGGAAAGCAGGAGACTGTGTAGGGGTAAGGGGTTCAAACAAGTTTCTCTAATACAGTTTTCATTTCTCAAATATATAGAGAACTAAACAAAATACATAAAAATAGGAGCTGTTCTTCAGATAAGTGGTCAAATAATAACAGAATATTTTCATGTGAAAGATGCTCAAAATCACTAATAATTAGAGAAATACAAATAAAAATGGCAGCTAGGTGCATAGTGAATACAGCACCAGCCCTGGAGTCAGGAGGATCTGAGTTCAAGTCCAGCCTCACACTTAATACTTACTAGCCATGTGACCTTGGGCAAATTACTTAACCCCAATTGCACTGCCTTCCCCCCTCCAAAAAGAAAAAAAAAAGGAAATACAAATGAAAACAACTCTGAGGTACAATTTTATGCCCACCAGATTGCCTAATATGAAAGAAAAGTAAAATGACAAATGCTGGACAGGATGCAGGAAAATAGGTATACCAATGCACTATTGTGGAACTATGAACTAGTTCGAGCCTTCTGGAAAACAATTTAGAACTACATCCAAAGTGCTATAAAAATGTTCATGGCCTTTGACCTAGCAATGTTTCTATTAGCACTTTACCCCAAGGAAATGAAAGAACAGAAAATACTATATTGTACCGTAAGAAATAATGAAGGGGATAGCTTCAGAAAAACATGAGAAGACTTATATGAACTAATACAAAGTTAAGAGAGCAGAACCAGAAGAAAATCTATATAACAGCAATATTGTAGAGATAATCAACTGTGAAAGACCAGTAACTTATCAATATAATGGTCCACTCTAACTCCAAAGGACTCATGATATAAAATGCTATGCATTTCCAAATAGAGAACTCAAAGCTAACCTTTATTTTCTCTCAGAACATGCCTAATGTGGATATATGTTTACCGTGACTTCATATGTATAATGAGGCTTACATTTCTTGCTTTCTCAATGGGGAGGGGTAGGGACAGAGGAATAAAAGTAGAATTCAGAAATAAAATTTTGATATTTAAAACAAAAAAAAGTATCATGGATTCAGTTATATAGCAAGTAAAAAAAAGGTTTCATTATCGCTACTATCATCAGCATCATTAACACCCTGACTAAAATCTATGGGAAAGAGATATAATAAAACAATGTAAAACATGATCTCTGTTCTTCAGGCATTTACAATCTTTTTTTTTGGAGGGGGGAAGGAGGGCAATTAGGGTTAAGTGACTTGCCCAAGGTCATACTGCTACTAGTTTGGTGTTAAGTGTCTGAGGTCAAATTTGAACTCAGGTCCTCCTGACTCCAGGTCCTGTGCTCTATTTGCTGTGCCACCTAGCCACCTCAGGCATTTACAATCTTATTGGGGAGGGAGAATAAAGATATAAAGAAATAAATGTTCAGAGCTGGCATGAAATTGGTATCCAATGAATGGCAGGAGACAAAGTAAATCACATTAATCTAGCGAAACTAAAGAGAAAGTGATCTTTCAGGACTTTGGAGTCAGAGAACCTAGACTTCATGGAACTGAAGGAGTTGAACTGGGCTTGGAAAAAAGTGAGACTTTTAAATATAGAAAAGAAGTAGAAACCTTGCAGACAGATTGGAATTATGGTAAGAAAATGACAAAGGTGAAGGTGGGCATAGTGAGTTTAAGGAATAATGTGTAATTAGTGGGTTAAAAGATTAGCTAAGCAGCTTAGACTTCATCCTAAAAGAGAACTCATTGAAGCAGTAGAATATGCAAATTGGTGTTTCAGAAAGTTTAATCTGTTATTTGTGTGTAGGATAGATCATTAGGGAAATGTGCTTGGGGGTGGAGTTTGGAGACCTGGAGAACAATTTGGGGGGAAAAAAAAAATATATATATATATATACATTAATTCAAAAGCGAATTTGCTGTGTCTGCAGGACATTCGAGGTGAGATTTTTCAACAAAGCAGAAGTGTGGGACTGACCTTCTGGAAGGAGTTCAGGGCAAGAAGCACAAAACAGGGAATCTTCCATGAAGCAGAAACAATAAGACAAGACTAGATCTCTGAGATATAAAGTATACAGAGCAGGGGGATGGAGGTGAAAGGCCCAGACTCTTGCAGGCCAAATTCACATTGTAAAAGACAAATCTAACAGAATCAGAATATTTTTCTTCTTTTAAGAAAGGGTCATTATACCTCATCCATTTATATCCTTTCATAACACTCACACACAGGAGACTAAGTACTACCTTCAATATTGACTTTAGTTCTTATGTATGTTATTAAAAATAAAATTTATATAGCCTTGCATGTTACAAGGTGCTTTACCCACTATGCTATTTAATTTACACAACTGCTTTATAAAGAAAATAGTAATAGCATTATTTTCCCCTAGTTTTAGAAATAATGAAAGTAAAGTTCAGAAAGCTAAATTAATGAACAGAAGTTTACTTATTCAATAAGTCAATCAACAACAACAAAAAAAACATCTGCCAGGAATCATGTTGGATACTGGAAATACAAGGCAAACGTGTCACTACACTCAAATAGTTTATAGGTTAATGCCAGAGAAAACAAGCACATAATGAGCAAAAAAAGAGAGCAACACTATAAGGTGTGGGGAGGTGTGAAGACTGTGTGATAGCGGTTTCAGAATCTCAACCCAAACGGTCTTGCTCCAAGCTCAGTGATACTTGAACAACAGAATTAGGTCGCTCTTGTTCCCCTAACATCAAAGCTCCCTTGCAATCTTACTTTTTTTTCCATAGCCCTATTATACAATATAGTTACATATTATATTTGGAAAAGCTATGGGTAACATGATGAACAAGAACGGAGCTCTAAACCTTGCAAAGCAGTGTTTATATGATTTTAAGTTCTGACTCTCCACTATTCCCAAACTGTACTTTTTTATATAGCTATTTTGTGGAACAAATGAAGAATATTTAAAATTCATCTCTTTTTGCATAGCACAGACTGTTTTTTTTTCTTAAAAAGAATCTCATAAGACTGATGAAAAGAATGAAATAGGCAAAATATTTATATTAAAGAGTTTCATAATATAATTTTGCCTTGTTAAAATTTATGAAACTAAATCTGTGTGCTGACATAACTGATATTATTTCATTACTATTAATGACTGCATATATTTATCTTTCCATGTGAGTGTGACAAAGTAAGGGCGATATCTTACTTGTAAATTACACGCAAGATCCATTCATTCATATTCATTGATTTCAACAGATCCAGCTAGAGTCTGTGGGTTTCTGGGTTGATGTTAGGTGTGGGAGTGGGGGAGTGTGCTTGTGTGGGAGACAACAACCAGGACTGGCTATGACAGACAGGGTAGCATCTTATGCATTTTCCTGCTCCTGCTGGCTGACCATATGTCCCTTAGAATAATTCCACGAAGCTTCCACTTTGGAGACCACTGCCTTGGAGTGTTCTGTAAAATAAATTTTAATGCAGAAAACTTTTAATTTTTATTTATTTTGCTTTTTTTCTGAAGGGGGGAAGGTAGAGCAATTGGGGTTAAGTGACTTGCACAAGGCCACACAGCTAGTTTTTTTGTTAAAGTGTCTGAGGCTGGATTTGAACTCAGGTCCTCCTGACTCCAGGGCTGGTGCTCTATTCACTGCACCACCTAGCCAGCCCTAACTTTTTATTTTTAAATGAGGCTATCTACTATGACAATTTCAACAAACTGCTCTATTTCTTTTCTCATCTTTGGTTAAAAAAAGTCAAATGTGTCAGCTTCAGAAGGAAAGTACAATAAAAATAAATTGAGAAAATATGATTAATAAGACAAGTATCCCAAATTCAGTATATATAATATATGTATGTATGTATGTATGTATGTATAACATGTAGGTACCTTGCCATCAATCCCTACTCACTACCTAAATTCTTATCACAAAAAATGTATTGATCCTATTCCCAACATTGTAAAGCAAGTGGTAACAGTAAAAGGAGAACCTCAGAAACTTTGAAGTATCAAATTAGCACTTCAGAGTCTTATATATAAAAATGATCTCATGGAGTCATGAATGTTTTGTGTCTATCATGAGACGGACCAGACACCACTAGGATATATATCTTCTGTTTTTCCCATACTGTTTTTTGCCAGTAAAAGCAAAAAAAGATTTTTCTTATTAATACAGTTTGAAGTACAACATCAAGGGGGAGTAGGCCAGTGAATTGGTCTGGCCTTAGAGTGAGAAAGACCTATATTCTAGTCTTTCCTCTGACACATACAAGTTGTGTGACATGGAGAAAATCACTTACCTTCTCAGTGACATAGATAATTCTCCAAGATTATAAATTACAGACTCATCTGTTTTACCAGAGGGAATTACCACAGCAGGAGTACGCCACATGGATACAGTTACAGATCCTGACCCACCCATTCTTTTGCCTCTGCCTCTTGCATGAAGGGGAGAAAGAGGTAGCGAAAGAGGGAAGGAAAAAAAGTAATAGCATTCTTCAAAGAAGAAGCCTTAGCCTTAGAAGAAGAGTGAACATTTATGAATATTTTAAGAATGGGTAAAAGTATATTGTAAACACGAATTCTAATAATAAACCTGAAGCAATTAAGTGATTGTTAGAAGACCTTCCTGGGACATAGACACACAGCTTGATGTCTTAAAACCAGCTTCACAGAGTGGGTAGTGTTGCCCTTTGAGTGAGAAAGACCTGGACTTAATTCCTGACTCTGATAAGTACTATTTGTGTAACTATGACAAGTCATTTTACTTCTCAGTGTTCCAGGCAACGGTCTAAGAATAAAAGTTATAGATTATTTGCCAATCTGGATTGCTTCAGGCATTTTTATGACCAGATCCTAAACTAGGTTCCATGACCTCAACGACTTTTATAATTATATTTCATATAATTGGCACTCTTTGTGAGTCTATGTATTTCATGTAGTTATGAAAAATGTTCTGAGAAGGGGCCCATAGGCTTCACCAGGCACTGCAGAAAGGGTCCTCTGGCACAGTTTTAGTTAAGAACCCCAGTTGTAGATGTTTTATATACATTGTTTGAACATTGTTTTATTTTGTCCAATATAATTATGTAATACTCATCAGAAAAGTGAATATTAAGCAGAACTATAGCTACAACTGTCCCATTACATGTTTTTAAATCATTTACTCCAGAAATGCAGGAGGTGTTTTCTTGTCCTACTTCACATACCTCCTAAATAGATGTAAATCCTTTTTACTCAATGAAGTTTTGCTGCTCTTGGGAAGGAGTAGGGAGAGGAGGAGGAGGAAGAAAGGAGGAGAGGAGGAGAGGGAGTGGGAGGGAGGGAAGCAGGGAGGAAGAGGTAGAGAGAGGGAGAGAGGGAGAGAGAGAGAGATCCATGAATTCTAATATTTTTGAAAATGAACATGTTCTTTATTAACTTGATACTAATTAAGGAGGACTTCTCTTGATAGAATCAGTTAAAGAATATTGTCCTTGATGGAAAGTACAATGAAAATAGGTAAATTTTAGCTAGATGGATGACTAAAATGATAGAATCTGTGGAGATGAATAGAAAACTTCAATTTGGTGCTCAGCTTGTCCTGCTATTTGGAACAACAGACATAGAAAACTATGAAGAGGCCACTGAAAATAAAGGATGCTCTTTGTTAAGTAACATAATCAAATAATACCTAGAAAAAAGTGTTTGGTACATTGAGAGAACTTGCCACAAGACATCTGAGTGTTTCATCTCCCACGTAACTTTAGGGTGGCTCTCTGTACCTACCCAATAACCACTTCACTTACTTCTACCTAGTACTTGGCTATTATTTATGTTTCCACACCTTATTTTGCTTGGCTTGTATTTTTCCAACTTCCTCCACCAAAATGAATTATAAGTTTCCATCCTCTAAACTGTGTATATTATAGCCCCCATTTTATATAATGAAGAAAGGAAGGAAGGAAGGAAGGAAGGAAGGAAGGAAGGAAGGAAGGAAGGAAGGAAGCAAGGAAGGAAGCAAGGAAGGAAGAAGATAGATGAGACAGGGTAGCATTTATTCATTGCTTACAGTGTTCAAAGCACTGTGCTAAGATAAGAACTGGAGATACAAATTCACTTCAAGATAGTCCCTACTTTAAGGAATTTATATTCTAATAAAGAAAGATAATACATAAATGAGAGCTTGAAAGAGAGAATAGGACAGGAGAGGGTACTCTAACAGGGAACAAGACTTCTTATAAGAAGGTGGAAAAACACAGAAAGTGAACTGAGATGGAAGTGAATTACA
Source organism: Petaurus breviceps papuanus (assembly GCF_028583685.1). NCBI lineage: Eukaryota > Metazoa > Chordata > Mammalia > Diprotodontia > Petauridae > Petaurus > Petaurus breviceps. Next base: position 12,331,374 of record NW_027187330.1, read on the forward strand.
CATGGTCAGGGTCCCACATGACGTGGCAGTATGGTAATTAATATTGGAAAAATGTAAAGAAACATTGTTTAGACCTGTGATTTCATTGGTGTGGGGATATCCAGGTGTGGGAGCTTGCTCCTCTGATGCCCATTGGCAACTTGCCCACTTTCCTGATGCTAATCGTCAAGATTATAACATAACTATCTGCGGCACTGTGAACATAGTGTATATCTAAGGTAGAATTTGAACTCAAGTCTTCCTGACTCCAAGGTCAATCCACTACCCATTTTGTCATGTTCTCTTTCATGGAGAAACATGAAGGGACTTAAAATAACAAACCAAAAAATGATCACAAAGTTATAAGAAACTATAATACTTATAGGGGTTGAGAGATTAGGTCTTTAATGAAAATATAAGTGGAAGGTAGGCTTTAGAAGCCTTTCTGTTTAGGAAGTGAAATGTGAGTTCAAACTTGAAGGAAGGAAGGACATCAGCAGAATGGGACAAGATATAAGATAGGGGTAAAGACCATTAAACAAAAGAGAGATGGTGTGAGCAAAGGCACAGAGCTGAGAGATCAGGGTGAGAATGGCATTGAAAATAAATTTACAAGTTAGTAGGTTTAAATCTTTTTTGAAGAGTTGTTTCTTTGCTTCCTGTTCAAGGTTCCAAAGAAACAACAATATTTTACTCGCATAACTCTTTCCAAATCTTCTTGTCCTTGTATATTCTGTAGCTGTTTGAGTGTATTAAAAGAGAAAAGCATCCTCTGACTTCTAATATTATAATTTATTGAAAACTCATTTTCCTCTAATTAATGCATTGCCTAATTTTCTTCCAGAGTTCCTTCAAGCATTAAAGTAAAATGAGAACATGAGAAAATTCATATAACACTGACTCACAGCACTGTTAGACTGTTCAAGTATGAGTACCTCTTTTTTACAGATGAGGAAACAGTCTCATAGAGTCTAAATATCTCAGCCAGAATCATACAGCTAACAATGAAGGAAGTCAAGACTTAAAACAAAGTTTTATGACAATAAACTCACTCCTCTTCTTTCTCCCCTTATGCTATCATTCTCTATTTTCATTGTTTAGATAAGCAACTACTTTTAGTCCTTGATAATTTAAAAAAATAGCATTTTATCTTTATGTAACATTTTAATTTATCTAAAGGACACAACAACCACATGATGGAGAATAAAGAGACTCTTGTTTTAAGAATAGCAGCTAGATAAGGTTAATTCCCTCTGAATATTCTAATGCCTAGAAATAATATTAATATTTCTCATTTTATGCTATCCACCTTCAGATAGAGAATTGATGTAATCATTGCCAATAGAAGGATTTTTTTTCCTTTATTTCTATTTCTAGAATATGGCTAATGTGGAAATATGTTTTTCATGACTACATATATTTAATGGGTATCATATTTCTTTCCTTCTCAATTTGTGGCAAAGGGACTGGAGAGAGGGAGGAAAAAAATTGGAACTGAAAATGTATGTATGTATTTTGGATATGTGTGGGTATCGTGTTAATTTGCTCATAAGAACAATTTGGTATCCATAGAATCTTAGATTATGATGACTTTGTCACAACTCACTAAAATGTATGTTGCATTTTTAACAGGACTCTAGAAGATAACAAAAATGTTCCTACGCCTTACAAATTGAAAGAGACTGCCTTATTGTCCATTAATCTGAAGGAATTTTTTCTAAAAATATTCATATCATAATAATATAACACTTTCATAATTGTGGTAATCTGAATTCTCCCTTCTGATTCGTTTCTACAAAGAAATACCCACCTATGCTATGGCATATACCACCTTTAAGAAGGTTGTAAATTGTATTGCATCAGTTTTCTGCTTGTGTACCCTCCAAAGCCCCCAGGCCTCCCCACTCCCATTCTTTTTAACTCTGTCTTTGATATGACTCTACTCCCTAGCTTCTGGCACAGTGCAAAACCAATTTCCTCCAGAATCAGAATTAGTACTGCATCAGGGAATATTCCATCAGAGATCTTGCTCCTTTCTGCACTTCAAGACTTTCTAGCCCAAAAGGCAGAACACTCCCCTGGGGCCATGTCACCCGATTGGATTCATTTTATATTTACATTTTGAGATTACTGTGTTTTAAATGGAGTCCTTCAGAGTGCAGTCACATAAGCCAAATTTCCCTAAAGAAGTCATGTTCAGTAAGTGTGATGAGACATGAGCTTGTCATATAAAATTTTACCTTAAACTAAATTAAGTAAAACATGTACATCTTTGGCTTAGATGCAAATATTAAATATGTTTTCAGGCTTACTTTAATAATAAACTTCTTTATTTTTCTCATTCTGGTGATCCCTGCAATCAAATATCTTATTTCCTTTCTATCTGGTTACCTTCAAACTTTTCTTATAGTTTTAAATTCTGTTTTAGTCAATCTTCAGCACCACCAAGTTGTAGTTTACACTAGGAAGTTGGTTCTCTGACTATACCAGCAAATGCCAAGCTAAGCACTATCTCGAGGTGTCTGTCTCTCTGCTTCTCCCTGCCTCCTCCTCTCTCTCTGTCTCTGTCTGTGTCTGTCTCTCTCTCTCACTCACTCTCTCTTTCTCCTTTCCTCTGTCCCTCCCCCTTTCTCTTCCTTTCTCTCTCTGAGAGTTTAATGGGACAATCCAGACCTATGGTCTCATCCATGCAGGGAAAAATAATCAGTTTGGAAAGTCCCTGCTCAAATGCAAATTGGCAAAAAGGATGCGATTTATGCTCTAAGAGAATTGCTTCAGTGTCCTAGAGTCGAAGTGACCTATCTCTGTTCATACATTATGAGTCAGAAGAACGATTGAACCCAGGTTTTCCTTACTCCTAAGCTGGCCATTAATTCATATTTCCTCCCCCAACTAACTGGTTCAATAAACAAGATTATTTCAACTATTTTGAAATACCTAACATCCTAAATTAATGAGATTTCATTGTATAAGAAAAAAATTAATGAAACCTATTTTTTTCATCCAAAAATATATTCATACAAAAGTTATGACTCTTGTATCTGAAACCAAAGCAATTCTTACAATTAGAGGTTTTACATGCTGTAATATAGGGATTAAATTTAAGTCAATCACATAGATGTTTATAAAGTCCCCACTGGATATAAGGCCTGAAGCAAAATATATAGTACTAAGTGCTATGATGGAAACAATTGTATAACTGAATCCATGGTTTAATAAATTAACAAAGAAGAATTGGGAATGATAATCAAAAGAAGGATAGGATTTAGTTGAATTCTAAGGGCAAAAGCAGGTGCAAAAGGTCAAAGCAACAAAAATGCAAGATTCTTTGTTACCAGGAAGAGCTCTATGGGAGCAGAGAGCATAAGGGAGATTCAGGGAAAGTATAGGCTATGTAAAAACAGAAATCAATGAAAATTAATAGTGTAAAAAAATTACATAAATGCAGATTCTGGCTCAATGAAAAGGCAAGTTGCTGACAAACAGAGCTATTCAAAAGTGACATTTTCTGTAAACAAAGTCTGAATGGCCACTTGCCAGCTATCTTGAATGGCACCTGTGAGGTCCCTTCTGACTGTGATTTTTGATTCTGTCAATAAGGAACTGTCTCAGCAAACGTCTATAAGTCAACAGAGTGACTAACTTTCTAACCTCATTGTTTAAAATCAAATAAATTGATTTTTTTGAACTTAAACTCTACTGTGAAAGAAATGTTTTCAATATAAGGTTATAGTTAGCATCTCAAAATCACAGTTATGAGTTAACATTTATATAGCACATTTAGGATTATAAAGAATTTTCCCTATTTTATCTTATTTTATCCTCACAACAATTATATGAGGTAGGTGCTATTACCATTGTTTTACAGATGAGAAAACTAAAGGAGACATTACAAGTGTCTTTATCTAGGGCTGCCCAAGTTGTAAAAGTTTGAGGCAGGATTTGAATTCAGGTCATCTGACTTCAAGTTCAGCCTTATATTTAACTGTCTCCCATTCTAAAATTCTTCTATTGAACATTATTTATTTCATTTATTATTTGGTTCATTATATAGTTTAAGAAGAGCCCTATAATTTAAAAATATCCTTCAACTATTACTTCTGCTTTTATAACTTGAAATACATTAAATTGATAAGATCTCTAGGAATGCTATCATTTTATACTATTATGAAATTTAACTTAAATCTAAGAGAAAAAACAGTTATTAAGTTAATATTATTTCAAATATATATGTTTACAGATACACAAATGCTGATTATCAGATATGTCATTAAATTGCATTTTGCTCAAAATTAAACTTAAGACAGACTATTCCTCTTAATTAAGAGAATGAATTTCATAATTCTAAACTATTTGAAAGCACCATTTATCAAATTATTCTAAGATTCCTTTCCAATTTTTCATTGTCTTTGAGGTGACTTGACCTTCTTCACGTCCATGATAACAGAAAGCAATTTCCACCAGGTCTTTTCCAGCTTTTTTTAGTCTAGGAGGAACAAGAAAAACAAACAAACCCCTTAGTTTTCAGATGGGAACCAGCATAGTATAATGGTGGGAGGCTCTTCTCCAGAAGGAATAGGTGTTGAATAATATCTTCAAAGTAAATGCATTAAATGGCCCCCAAAAGCAAAATGATTTTGAGTCCCTTGTGACTCCTTTCAACAATCAAGTGATAATAAGGGGACAGTTGTAAAGACAGAGGAGGAACTAAAAATACTATATGAGGGTAGTGAGATGGCCCAGTGGATAGAGTGGTATGCTGGAAGTCAAGAAGATTTATCTTTCTGAGTTCAAATCCAGCCTCAGCCACTTATTACTTGTGTGACCCTGGGCAAGTCATGTAACTGTTTGCCTTAGTTCCTCATTTGTAAAATAATCTAGAGAAGGAAATGGCAAACCACTCCTGTATCTTTGCCAAGAAAACCCCAAATGGGGTCATAAAGAGTCAAACATGACTGGAATGACTCAACAACAACAAAATATGGTCTACACGCATCATTTTAACTCTGGATACTTTTGGTTGTATGATATTTAACCAAGGTCCAGCAAGTTATCCATCTTGGCATGTTTACTATAAACGAAATCAGAAGACATAACAAATTTGCACATAAATAAAAATAAAATTAGGAAATTGTCTTTCAAGAATCAGGAAAAATAGTTCCTAAAACTAGATCTGGGAGAACCTTAGAGGTCATCAGGTCTAACTTTTTTTTTCTTTAAAAGTTGAGGAAATTGTGATCTAGAGAGGCTAAATATTTTTTCCCCTAAAGTCAGACAGGTATCAAGTATCAATTTTAGTATTTGAATCCAGGTTTTCTAATTTTAGAGTCAAATGTCTTTCTATTACACCAATCTACCTCCCCAGATTGTTGGAATTTGTTTTCAATGTATACCAAAAAGTGGGGAGAAATGCCATTTTGTTAAATATTTGGCAATTTTGTCTTGATCATAGTGTACATACATGAAGAACTAAGGAAGATTTTTTGATGTTATGTTTCATCATCTTGTATGGTGATATAAGGAACTTGTTAAGATCCTCTTTACAAAGTTAACTGATACTTTGATACTCAATGACTTCCATGTAAAACTAGGCTAATGGAGAGGTTTTTTTTTATTTAATCTGTATTGGAAATTTTAGCTTAAGCTAAAGTAATGAAAAGGAACAAAGACCTGTAGATTACTCAAATGAATCAGACAATTATTTAGATAAAATATGTACAGATACTCAGAAATTTCACACTTGGATATCATGAAAGCTTTGTTCAAGAAAAGAATAAGACATCTCACCTCACTCCTATGCAGAGAAGGAAGAAGTGGAAGGTGGATCCTTGGGTGGGGGATATTACATATGATGGAAGATTTATTTCAAGATATTGACTGATTTTACTGATTTTTTTCCTCTTTTTCCTGTTTTCTTTCTCTGAAAAAAATTCTTGATTATTGAGGAATAGCTTTGTGGGATGGATGATACAGAAGGGATGTAACAATTATAATAGCTAAAATCGATGTAGCATTTTAAGGATTTTTTTGTTTTTCATTTATTTTTTTTTGGAGGGGGAAGGCAGGGCAATTGGGATTAAGTGACTTGCCCAAGATCACACAGCTAGTAAGTGTTAAGTGTCTGAGGCTGGATTTGAACCCAGGTCCTCCTGATTCTAGGGCAGGTATTCTATTCACTGCGTCACCTAGCGGCCCCTACTCTTTCGTATTTTATGTTTCATCACAGCAAACTTGTTATGAAGTTACTATAATTTTCCCCATTTTAGAGATGAGCTAACTAAGACTGGGAGAAATTAATTATCTAGGTTCAAGCAAATAGTACATTTAAAAAGAAAAATTCCAACTCTGATCTTACAGATCTTAATTTCTTCAGTTTATCCAGTATACCAACTAGCTACCAAGACTATATGAAGGTTAAAAATTTTCAAAATATTTACTAATAAAAGCTAACACAAAACAAGAGACAATGAGAAGTTGTTAAATCAATTTGCTTATTCCAGTCACTGAAATTGGCCATTTCTTAAAGATTGAAAAAAAATTGTATCTGATTATCGCAGTCATTTCAGAAATAAGTTTTTCTTAGTTTCTGATTCACAAGGTGGCTAGATCCAAAGTCAAAGTAAACATTAAATTAGATGAAAAGATAAAAATGAGAAGAAAGTGAACAAGGTCCTAACAGCTTCTCAAATTAAAATCCATTTAAATAAGAAGTCAGTATCCTTTAAAAGGAAAATCAATAAACATGACAATACTCCTGTTTTTTTCCCCCTTAAATTCTTTAGAGAAAACAAAACTTTGAAGTTAATGGAAAACAGTTGTCATAATAATGAAGTTTAAAGAAACCTGAAGCTTTATCTCCTCTCAAATGTTTGTCCACGTTACCAAGTGGAGAGATAGATATATCTGCCAAAGGAAACCCTTATAAAACTCTGAGGGAGGAAGAACACAATCATTGCTGCATTAACAGAGCAAAAATGAAACAAAAGAAAAACAAAAAGGAAAAGTAGCCAAAGATAAACCAGAGTTGCAGAAAACTTGACATTAGGTGTAGAAAAATCAGATTATCAGAAACCGAGAAGAATTAAGAAAAAAAAATGGATGGAAACAACTTCTATGTACCAGACAGTATTCTAAATTTGGGGGACATGAAAGGAGACAATACACACACGCACATATGTGTGTCCATACACATGTATGTACATATGTGTGTTTGCATATATACACACACCTACATACATGTCTATACATATTATGTAAGTATATGTATTATATATGTGTGTATATATATACTATAGAGAGAGACACACACACACAGAGTATAAACATAAACCGCACTGAGAATTTTTTTTTTGCCTTTTTGGAGGGGGGAAGGCAGGGCAATTGGGGTTAAATGACTTGCCCAAAGTCACACGGCTAGTGTTACATGATAAGGTCAAATTTGAACTCAGGTCCTCCTGACTCCAGGGCTGGTGCTCTATTCACTGCACCACCTAGCTGCCCCCTGCATTGAGACTTGATTATTTTAAGCTTTAGTAGTTTAAAAACTGAAATGAGACTTTTGGAACACCTTTTATATGTAAGATATGTGGATGCACAGAAGCATAGTTTAGTTATGATCTTAACAAATGTATGGCATTAATTTTAATAAATGGATCACAATCTTGATTATAGTAGTCTACTAATAATATTTCTTGGGTCCTGGCTCACTTTGGAATGAAGAAACTATTGGATTCTTGAAAGCTAGAAATGCTTCTGGCATGTGCCTAGTGATGAACTTTGTTTGCCTTTTACAGCATGTGCCTAGCTAATTTGGTAAAGGACTTTCACTATAGGTTTGGCTGCCAAGTGACAGACATTTTTGCAGGAAGAAGAGGGGAGAACATAAACTAAAAAAAAAATGGGAGGGGACTGTTTGTCAATGGAGGGAGGATCAACACCTAATGAAACCACAGATCTGTGAATTTTGAAGTATATTATAAAGCTGTAGTCTAAATGTCATCTTTTTAGAGCTATTACAGAGATTATTAATTTTAGATGTGTGTGGAGGTTAGGAATTTATGTTCTTTTAAACCTAGAACTTTGATCCAATCTGATCTTATCACATTCTTGGAGGATATTAACTTCATGACTTTTGACATGCTGTTCCAGAATTTTTTTTTTCTAATAGTGGGACCTTTTTTATTTTCCTTCTTTTCTCTCCATCCCTCACTTTTTAAAATACCTCCTCTCTGTCTCTCCTCTCAATGTCATGTAGTTATAAGAAAAGAGATTTTGGTGCAGTCCCCTGGGGTTGGATAATGAGAGTACACCATATGTTTCTTGATTTCTTCAGACATTGCTGTATGTATTACAACTGCAAACTAACTCCAAAAGCCAATTCTAGATTACTTTATAATACAATACCAGATTGCTGATGACCCATTGAAGCCGTTGCCATATTTCAGTGATATTTATTAAATTGTTATAAGTATAAAGCTGTTTTGCTTTACCTTGGTGATAAATTAGTAGAAAGATGGGAGGTTTGGCTTTTTAAAATCATCACTTCCTCTGGTGAGTTTTTCTTACATGTCTGAAGTGGACAAAATATTTTTTTCTTTGCTTATCTTTTTTCAGAGAAGATACAAACAGGGTGCTTTTTTCAAACATACTTTGCTTGTCTTTCCAATAGCTTGCCAAAATGAGTGATTGTGAATGTTTGATTTGGGCTTTTAATGTTTATTTATGAGAAACTAATGAGAGACGCACAAAGTTTCCATAATATGCACAAGATTGGGAACATGTTACACGCTTTGTTGGATCAATGATTTCAATTAGGTGGGAACCAAATGTAACTTTCATTTGATAGTAGAAAGATACCCCCTCCAAGTCCTCAGTGTTTATGATTCTTTCCAAAGTATGTCCATAAATCCTCAGTGAAGAATCTACCTGATACATTGGAGGACTGCCTGTTTATTTGACTATTTTGTGGATTTCAATGGAGCACTTTGTAAAAAATGTAACTGTTGGCTCATCTTGAAGTCAGGAATTTAGTATTTTAAGTTCCCTCATCTACAAAATGGGCCTAATATTAAAAATATTAATTAGTTCACAAAGTTGGAGGAAAAAAAACATTTAGCAAATCTCAAACAGCTATATGAATTTGAATTATCATTCATTTCATTCATTCATTCATTCATTCATTCATTCAATAAATATCTATTCTTGGGGCAAATTCAGCCTCATGGCTGAAACTTTTTCCTTCCTCATGTCAACTTTCTACCTCCCCTGACTTTTTGCAAGTCTCAGCTGAAATTCCACCTTTTACAAGAAGCTTGTTGTCTACCCCACTAGTCTATAAGCAGCTTGACATTTTTTTTTTGCCTTTCTTTGAATCCCAGGTGCTTATCAGAGTACCTAACACCTAATAGACACTTACTACATAATTGTTGTCTTGATCCGACTTATTAAGACAGTGGGAATACAAACAGAAAAAGGGAGACTACCCCTGTTGTCTCTCACAGAGTTCTCCTACTAATGGTTGGAGACAACTCCTGAAAGAAAGGACAGAGTAGATAAAATGCCTGGAAGTCCTAAACATATTGAGACCTTACTATGTGCCAGGCACTATGCTGCACATACAAAGAAAGGCAAAAACATATTTAAACACAATAAGAAATGGAATTCAAAGCCAAGACTCGAAATCAGGATGCCTGAGTTTTCTGACAAGGTCTGTCCCTTATTTACCTTACGAGAGATGTTTAACCTCTACAGACCTCAGTTTCATCATGTAAAATGGTGGAATAACCTAAACCTTTTCTCATCTCTCCTCCAACTCCAACAAGCTATGTCTTTTTGTATAAGTCTACTGGCTGTTCAAGAACGGTATACTTTACTTTTCAGAGAGGATTAGGAAAGCACAGAAAAGAAGTTCTGGATCTTTTCAGTATTCTAGGAAAGGCAACTGATATTTGCCTTTTTTATGGCTCTGTTCAAAGGCCACTGAGATAGTTTTATAATTCTAGGCCCACAATCAAAGGGCACTGTGTAGAAAGTAATTTTAAGACATTTGTAATAAATGGAAAAGCAGGAATTACATTTTTCAGCAAAGGTAATTTTAGGCTGAATAGTAAATATATTTATGCATGCATACTCATATATACATGAGTGTGTATTTGAATGTATATATTCATATTTACACATAAATATAGTTTAAAGCTACACTACAACATTTGCAAAAGCACACATACGTGTTATAATCTAGCCCTGTTTAGCAACTAAAGAGTATATTTTTGAGTTGTAGCTTCAAGGCCCTCCTCTGAAATTTCCACTGGTTTTACCTTAAGCAAATCGGTTAATTTCTTAATTATCTATGCAAATCTCAAAGTTTTCTAAGTTTCCCTCACCCAAAAAATCCTTACACAAGTGAAATAACAGGTGCAATCACTATATAGTCTCTCTCCTAGCATTGTTGCAGAATTGATAGGCATAAGGCAAATCTTGTCATGGGATTGCTTACAAAGCAATTAGAATGAACTCAGAAATCCTTTGACTTCATAGGCAACCCTTGATGATTTTGAACTTAATATACAATTTGGGCAATGGCAATACTACAATGGCCAGTTTATGGAGCAGTATGATAAATCTTTCTCCCTTTTCCTGCTGCCTAATTTTTGATAATTCCACTGTTTATCCACAACTCCCTGAGAGTTGTTTCTCAATTAGAAAAACTAAAGGATCTAAAGCTTAATTTGATTAAGCTTGCATTTTTTTTTAGCAACACGAAACTTTGGTGAGAAAGAAAGGCCAAACGATTTGGCTTAAATTCCTTGTCTAGATTTCAATAACCCATCTAAAACCATGGAGGTAGAGTGGGGAGAAGAAACAATGGTATTTCAGGTTTGAAGGAGATTATTTTCCCCATTTTTCTACCAATTATCAAAAGTTATAACCATTTACCTTTCAGCTATTTCAATTGGTTGGAATCTTTAATTTTACCTCTACTGCTTCAAATATCCTAAGTAAAACACTACTTTTTCCTTCATTATATACTCATAAGTATAAGCTGAATCAATCTTGCTATTTTTTCTTTTGTATTCAAAAATGCTGTTTTGTGATGAAAGACACTAAATACATATAACAGCCAGAAATATATTGAAGATTTCTATACTGGTATCTCTTTCAAGATAGTAATCTTTCACAAGAATGTCTACTGAACCCACTTATGATGTTTCTTATTTAGAGTATTCTCTTTCTAAAGGAACTTCCTTCCCCAGTTCCCTGCTGGAAAGACCAAGTTTTCATAGCATTGCTTTGAAAAGCCAAAATTCTCAAAAACCAGTTTTCCAAAAACTATCCATCAGAATAACAGCTTCTTAGGAAAGCAGCTAGTGTCCTTATAAATTCTGACAGTACTTTAAAGAGATTTATTTTTGGTCTCAAGAAAGTGTCAGCCCTACTAATCCCCACAGGTTAAAGGACCCAACAGACTCAGATGTCATTTTAGTGGACACTGCATCTTTGCCATCAGATTCCAATTATCCCACTTTCTTGGCTCAGACTTTTTGATTCAGATATCTCAGCTCCAAACCTCATCTTGTTTCACTCCAACTCAGCTTTGCTTGTCTCAGCTGGACGTTCTCTTTCTCAGCATCATGAACCACTGCCAAAATCCAAATGTTGCAATGCAAGAATGTCAAGATACTGCTGTGCTTTCAATTAAAAACAATTCTCTTCTGATAGCCTTCTGTTTGCTAGCATTCCTAGTTAAGATTCTTGCTTGCTTCTTTCTGGGACCTGTGTTTCCTCAACACAACCACTGGAGAGACCTAACATCTGTAACTATGAGGCCTCACCCTGTATTATTGGCTCAGATGACACAGTGCTGCCCTCTGCTGGCTGGCTTCTACGTATTGTACAGTCTTAAAATGGTACATCAGGCCTAAATGAATCCCCAAATAATAAAACTTTTCTGTTGCTATAGATGAGGAAAAAAAATAGAATGTACTTTTCAGAATATATTGCAAATAATAGTTGATTAAGATGCCCAAAGGAAGGAAAACACATGTACTGCTATAACAAAATTAACTTCAGACAATATATGCCTCGGCTTCTTCTAGAAGAGTAAATGTTATATTATGTAGAAATGCTCATTTTTATTTCAATTCAAACATGTTTTTCAAATCCTAAAATTCTCAAGATCAGTTCCCCACTTTTTTCAAAGGGGTTCCCTCTGGCAATTAAAGTTGTGTCTCGCAGGGTCCTCTCTTTTCATTGATAGTCTATTCAATGACATGGCCTTTCATAGTTTCAATTCTTGCATAAGGATGATGTGGAAATCCAGATTGTTTCTTCTAGGCTCCTTAATTTAGTAACAGAACTGAGAAGACATTCTATGTTGGACGAACCACTACGGTCAACTCAAGCAGAATTAGGCTATGATGAAGGACGTATCTGAATTTTTGTTTGTTTTGTTTATGCATCTTGTATTTATAACACAGCTATTTCTGGATAGACTGAATCACTCAATGGTGATACACATAGTGGATGTGGGAGAAGACCTCTGCTCTTGGCCCCTGTCAGTTTCTTCCCAAGTCCTAAGCACTTTTTCCAGTCCAGGGCTGAGGGCTCTTGCCCCGTATACACCAAACAGTTCATCCCATTGGGACTTGCTAAATGGAATTCCTTTGAATGGAATAACTACTTGTCTCAAACTGCAGTGAGACACTATTTCAGGATCTTCTCCATTGCCAGTATGCCATCTGGATAAGATTTCTTTATTCTCTTGTCCCCTTGGCCATTGAAAAAAAAACAAAATACCTTGACCTTTTAACTGGTCTCTCATAACTCTGTCTACTCATGAATGCTGGAAGGCAAGCCTTCTTGGACCGTGTGGGACAAGCATATTTCTATTAAGAGGAAAAGGGAGACATTTATCATGGAGGATAGGAGATTTGGGGAAGACACAAGAGCTATCTTTGTGTATCTGTGTGGTTGTTCCATCAAAAAGGGAATACAGTTGTTCTTTTTTGGTGTTTTAGTGGTTATTGTTCAGTCATTTTAGCTGTGTCCAACTCTTCATGATCCCATTTGGGTTTTTCTTGGCAAAGAAACTGGAGTAATTTGTCATTTACTTCTCCATCTCATTTTACAAATGAGGAAAATGAGGCAAACTGAGTTAAGTTACTTGCCCAGGGTCACAGAGCTAGTAACTGTCTGAGACTGTATTTGAACTCAAGACCATGAGTCTACCTTATTCCGAGCCCAGTTATGTATCCACAGCACCAATCACAAATGAGCAGAAAATGTAACAGCTCAGATTTAGGCTTAATGTAAGTGAACTTAACCTCTGTTGCCTTTGTTTCCTCAACTGTAAAATAGAGATAATAATAATAGCACCTACCTCACACAGTTGTTGTGAGAATCAAATTAGATATTTGTAAACTTCTTAGCATGGTGCCTGACACATAGTAGGTATATAATAAATTGTTATTTCCTTCACTTTTTTCTTTTCTTAACATTTGGAACTTTTGAAAAGTACCCTAGGAGGTAGCAGGATTTCATTCAACAAAGGTCATCCAGTGAAGACTAGATGATCATTTGTTCCAAAGAGAGGTGATTCTTAATGACGTATGACTCTTTGAAGTTGTTAATTTTGAGATTCTATGTTCATAAGCATAAAGCTTATGAATAAGAGCCATGGAGAACCTTGGACAGAGACCTTCTACAAAGAGTCTTATCTCTATTTCACTGTCTGGGCAAAGAGATGGCAGGAGACAGGTAAACTGAGGTACCCAGCTTTGAATGTCTAGCACAAGTTTTTTTGTTTATTCCATTGGGAACCAGAGGAAAAAGTAACTAAATATCTCTATTCTTTGAATTGAAGAATAAATTTAAAAAAAACACTTTTTAATGAGCCCCATATTGCTTAGATACAGCAAGAGCTTAAGTATCAATAATTCACAGATCTTATGTCAGTTTAGTATCTGCCTCCACTGACACCCATCACAATTCTTTTATGACTTAGGACTCTGAGGTTTCTGAGGATGAAAAACTCGTTATATTCTGGCAAAGCTAGCTATGAGAATCTTGAGACACAGCTAGGCTGGTCATAGGACAATAAGTATTTATGCCTCTATTCAATACCTTTCTCTCTTTGTAGGACCTGCAAGAGTTTATTTATTTTTTTCTCCTAACACCTTGGAGACTTCTTTATCACAATGAGATAGCAGAGTAGGACTTTTAATTTAATGGAACATGAATTTAACCATTGAGAATATAAATCAAATTTTATATAAGTAGTTAAAATTACAATAAATGTACCACAATTTTGCTTTTTATTTTTTTAATTGAATTTTATCATTTCATCTGTCTTTATTACTTAAAAAAAAGCAGAACAGTCTCGCAGAAGTGGGGCCTACTACTACTCTATCCTTGCTTCTTTGCACTAGGGTCATAATAAGTTATATATTTTACAGTAATTTCAATTATTGTATATGCGTGACTATCTCCAATTACTCTTTCCTCTCTCTAGTATGGATTTTTGGCCAACAATAACAAAGATCAAGTTACCATTTCAGCATTATCCAAATAACTCCCCTAACTGCTATTCCAAATCATATCCTACAGCTAATGTTGATATTATAAATATGTCCACATCTAACTTACCATTTAACTTCAATAAACAAGATTGAAAATAAACTAATAGAATGGGCATCAGTTTACTTCTGAGCAAGTTGTATTGGTTTTCTTAGTTAATCTGTCAATGTAGCTTAACTATACAAGAAACTCTCCCCGAGGCACCTAGGGAATATTGACTAGTGAAATGGCAAACAACAAAAACCAACAAAACAAAAACAATACTTAAGCACTCAACTAGGAAGGAGGGAAACTACACAAATAATTATTTTAATAATTTATTTTATTTGCACTTCCAAACTTTATTTCCCCTAGCCTGTGTGGTCCTCCAAGGCCAGACAACCTCCTAAATCCTCTTTGAATGCCTAGCCCTCATAACAAAAAGGGAATGTCTATAATACCGACTATCGATTATTTAGTCATTTCAGACATAATCTCTTTCAATCAAATGATCGTATTATTTGGACACTTCCGACATGATTAATTCAGACTACTCTAATATAAGCAGGGTGAGCTAACGTTTGCACAATTTTGCTGACACCTCACTTGTCCTGATATGATGATTAAAGCATTGAGAAAAAAATCCTTGAAATCATAACAAAAGTCCAAGACTACCACTTAATAGGCATCTTTAACAGTAGAAATTAATGGATATATAAATGAATAATATAAACAGAATTTCAGATACCATTTTAACACTGATTAAAAAAAAAGCAGACTCTAGTATCCTCCAGTGTCCATATCTATAAAGTATTTATATGCAACATTATAAATTATCCTTCTCTTTTCATTGAGTTCTTCATATGTCATACCAGGTAACAATTTGAACAAATGAAATATGGTAGACCCATCTGAATTACTGAAAATAACTAGCACACATTTTATAACACAATCCATAATTCAAATTTTCAGTTTTTGTCCATCACTCTAAAATTCACTATTATCACTAGTAATACAAACTAATGATTGTAACAAATATATACATTGTAGCAAATATATACATACTATTTGTATGTATTTGTAATTAGCATATGATAACATTAGTATAATGAGTAAAATTAGGTATGTATACATACTTGAGCATGTAATTAGGGGTATATTTTTGTGTGAATACACATGCATTCACATACATATACATTCATAATTAGACATTCATTATACTTATACACATATACACATCTGGAATTTTATACCTAGTGGTAATAACTTTTTCCTATTGACCTATTAGTAAAACAGATTCAATAATATTATAAGTTCTTTCCAAGCTATCATTTGTCTTGGCTTTTCCAGTAACTTGTGAATATAAAATCTGTCCTTTGATCTGATAGCCAAAGAATAGTAATTCTAAATCTTTCCTTTTTTTCCACATGCAAGCTGAAAATTCACAAAGACAGCGATATAATACAATGACTCTCTGGGCAATAATTTCCCTTTTTACATTTTCAGTGACTTACACTAAGGTAGCTAAACAATTTTCTAAATTGGCAGCAGAATGCTTTTAATGTCACAACCATGGAAAGTTATTCTTCTTAATATAGCATTAGCTATGCAATCTTAGGCTGCGTTCAGAACAATGTAGTGACCAGAATGAGAGAAATAATAATCCCACTACATTCTGCTCTTCTCAGACAACATTTGGAAAATTACACTCACTCCTGACTACCTAATTTTCATAGGATCCATGACAAACTGGATTGGATCCAGAGGAGGATGACCAGGAGGGTGAATGGATGCAAAAATATTACAAAAATTGGTTAAGGAGAGAAGCAAGGGGAAAGGGAAAAGGGAAAAAAAGATATAAAAAGGAGAAAGGGGGAAGGAGACAGAATGGAGAGAAAAGAAGGGGCAGAAGTAAAAAAGAGGAAGGAGAAAGCATTTAAAAGAAAAGGAAAAAAAAACCTTTCAAGCACTAACATGATGAAGAGGGATTAAGTTTGTTCTGCCTGTCAAGAGAAGCTAGAACTGGAACTAATGGATGGGAGGAATAGGGAGGTAAATTTTAGTGTAGTAAAAAACTTGATAATAATTAGAGTGATTTAAAAATGGAATGAACTACTTGGCAAGTCCTTAAGTATCAGATAATAAGTAGTAAACTGAGGGTGAGGCCACATACTAAGAACAGCCATGTTTTAGAACGAGAAAATATTCAGGCTCCCTATAACATTAAGATTACATGATGTGGGAGGAATTTTATAAAGGATTCATTCTTCAAATAAGGGTTAATGAGGAGATAGAGTGCTAGACTTGGATCTTAGAGTTGAAATCCTGTATCCTACACTTACCAGCTATGTGATCATTCATAAGTGACTTATCCCCTTGAAGTTTCAATGCTTAGTATTCAGAGGGGAAAATGAAAAACACACACACACACACATACATACACATAAATATATGTGTATAGATGCATATATACTTATATATGTCTTCACGTGGCTATTATGAATATGATTTGAGATGTTTATAAAAAGCTTTTCTGACCATAAATAATCATATACATTTTCACTATTATTATAATCATTATCATCATCCTCATTAGTTCTATGGCTTCTTCCAGGTCCAATTATTATATTGTTATCCTGAACATTTATTTTTTTTCAGTCATTTCAGTCATGTTCAACTCTGCATGATCCTATTTGGAGTTTTCCTGGCAAAGCTATTAGAATGGTTTGCTTTTTCCCTCTCTAGCTCATTTTATGGATGAGGAAACTGAAGCAAACAGAGTTAAGTGACGTGCCCAGGGTCATATATCTAGTAAACATCTGAGATCAGATTTGAACTCAAGAAGATGAGTCTTCCTGACTTCAGGCCCAGCACTTTATCCACTCTGCCTCCTAGCTGCCCTAGCTCTATTGTATATTGTTAAGTAATAATTTATAACTCTTTCTTCCTTATTTACTTTCCTTGACTTTGTACTATTTAAATCAAAATGAGCTAATGTAATTCATTGAAGAATATTATTAAGGTTGAGATTATGCCATCCAAACAATTCCATCCATCCAATAATTAATCAACAACCCTGGCATTATGTGTCAGGCACAATACTAAATACTAGAGATACAAAGAATCAAATATCGCTTGCTATCCAGGAGATTACTTTCAAATGAGACTGTCTGCATATATATCTAATATCTAATGAAACTATCAATATCAAAACCCCACGTCTTCACTTTCTCCTACCTTTCCAGTTTTCTGACTTCTTCTATCCCACCACGTACTCTTCAATTCACTGATCCTGGTTTCCTTGTTGTTTCATGATTATGATACTCTATTTCTTGGCTCAAGGATTTTTCTTGGGCTGTTCCCCATACCTGGAATGGTCTCCCTCCTCATCTCTGCCTTCCTGGCTTCCTTTAAGTACCAACTAAAATCCTTTCTTATACAGTAAGACATTCCTACTCCCTCTTAAATCTAGTGCCTTCTTTCTTTCTATCCTGCATGTAGCTTGTTTGTATATATTTTTGTGCTTGTTGTCTGTCATCCCCTTCCTTAGACTGTGAGCTCCTGGACTGCATGTGCTATCTTTTGTTTCTTTTTGTGCCCTTAGTCTTTAGCACAGTGATTAGCAGATAGTAAGGGCTTAATAAATAGTGTTTGACTTACTGATTGTATGTATGTAGCTATGTATGTATGTATCTATCTATCTATCTCTATCTATCTATCTATCCATCTATCTATCTATCTATCTATCTATCTATCTATCTCTATCTATCTATCTATCTATCTATCTATCTATCTATCTATCTATCTATCTATCTATCTATC
>NW_027187330.1:12349737-12377441 GCF_028583685.1 Petaurus breviceps papuanus
ATCTATCTATCTATCTATCTATCTATCTATCTATCTATCTATCTATCCATCCATCCTAGGCAGAAAAAAACCTCCTTAAGGACATGGTACTTGAACTGTCTTAAAAACTCAGGGATTCTTTTTGTTTAAATTTATTTTATTTTTAATTTATGAAATAAAATAAGCATTTCTGTAACATAGTGGGGGAAATGGCTTCCACAAGAAATTGCAAATCTATTATGTACAACTTGCTGTTCCTTTTAAATATATAATAAAGTTATCATGTAAATTTCTTTTTTCTTCCTTCCCCACTGCCCTAGAGATGGCTACTATTAGACACAAATATATGGGTGTAAAAACAGACACAATCATTCTATACGTTTATTTTTTAGTTCATTTTCTGGAGGCAGATAGCATCTTATTGCTTATGTCCTTTGTAGTAACTTTGGGCATTTATAATAGTCAAAATGACTTATTCAATCAAAGTTATTCCCTTAAAGTAACACTATTTCTGTTGCTATATGCATGGTTCTCTTGGTTCTGCTAATTTTGCTTGTCATTATTTTCTGCAAGTCTGTACATTTTTTTCCTAAAATCAACAAGGTCACCATTTCTTATAACAGTGTAGTATTCCAACACAATCATACACCTTAACTTGTTCATCTAGTCCCCATTTGATAGATATCCCTGCAGTTTCCTGTCCTTTTCCACCACAAAGAAAGGTGCTATAAACACTTTTAAACTCAAAGCTCAGGAATTCTGAGTCCAAAGTGTGAAGAGAAAGATTGCCAGGCAACTAAAGTATAGGCATATACAGAGAGGATGGAATTCTGTAGGAATAGCAAGTCAGTATGACTGAATCATAGTATGTATGCAGGGGAATAAATTGTAAAAGAATTAGAAAGGAAGAAAGGACCAAGTTGTGAAGACCTTTAATGGAAAGGAGAATTATTTCTGATCCTGATCATACCAAGGAAACAGTGGAGATTTTGGAGCAAGAGGATTACATCATCAAACATATGCTTTGGAAAAATCACCTTGACTGCTCAGTAGGGAATGCATTAAAATCAGGAAAGGATTCCAATTAGTAGATTATTGCCATAATCTATGTGAAAGGTGATGAGTGTCTGAACTAGGTTGGTGGCTATGTGAGTGGAGAGAAATGGGAACATTCTAGAAATGTTACAGAGGAAGATATCACAAGATTCAATAATGAATTGAATATGAAGAGTGAGTTAAGAGAGATTGATTTTTTTCCTATTAGTTCTATTTGAAATAATTATATGTAATTATGTTTTGTGAAATAAGAATTAAAAATAGAGTTGAAATTGAATGTGAATAATGGCATTCAAATAGATTCAGAAAGTATTTATTAAATGCCTACTATTTTGTAGACAGACAAATATGTCACAGTCCTTGCTCTAAAGGAACTTTCCATTAAATAGGAGGGGCTGCATTGAACAAGTACTATGATGTAGAGAGGCCAGTAAGTGCAAAAGAGGTCTAAGCAAAATGGTAAGAGGACTTTGTGAGAAGGGGGGGGGGAGAAGAGAATGGGAAACAAAGGGTAAAGAAAATAGGGAAAAGGAGAGAAAGGGGGAAAAAGGGAAAGAAGGCAAGGAGAAAGAGAGACAGAGACAAAGTGAGTGAGACAGAGAGAGAGAGACAGAGTGAGAGATACAGAGAGAACAAGAGCTATCTATCATTGGACACATCAGGGAAGATTTCCTGAAGGAGGCAGAATCTGAAATGGGCCTTGAAGAGGGGGAGGTGTTGTGATAGTAATGGAATGTGGAGATTCCCCTGTATTGGGTTTGGTTTTCAAATTGATTGTATTAAAACCCAGAGCTTGTTAATCCCACCTGTGGGATGGACTTTTTGATGTGAAAAGAAAGTCCTGAACTGGGAGGAGCTGGTGATGTAGATTTGGAGAGACACTAGAGAGAGGCGGAAGATCTTTTTGGAAGCAGCACCTCGTGGAGAGAGAGAGACTAAGAGAATTGCTGGTGGCTGCTTTGAATTGCCCTGGACTTTTGAGACCTGCCCCCTGAGCTGCCAAGGACTGAGGAGACATGGCTGTTTTGCTGGTACTTTGTCTGTCTGTTTTGATGTTATTTTGCCAGATTTGTCCACTGGTAAAAGACTGTCCTTTTGTTGAAGAAGTCCTGGAACCTGGCTGTTCGCTAAGAAGCCCTGAGACTGTCCTGCAGACAGAGAGTGAATACTGTCCACTGGTGAGGGACAGTACTGTTGTTGCAGGGGTCTGGAGACTGTCCTGCAGACAGAGTGAATACTGTCCACTGGTGAAGGACAGTGCTGTTGTTGCAGGGGTCTGGGAGCCTTTCTGTTGGTTCAGAAGCCCTGAAGAAGGATTTTCTTGTTGTATGTTTACAGAAATCCTGGGAGAGGGCTTTGCTAATGTGTTCAGGGGTTCTAGGACTGTTCTACAGACAGAGGATGAATTCATGAAGGGACTGGCAATGTATCTTATGGCCTTGCTAAGCCTTGTCTCCCCAGGAACTAAGATTGCTGAGAACTTGCCTCGTGTCAAGATGAAGAAAAGAGCTCCATTTGGGTATTAAGTGCTGTGTTTAAACTTGATGTAACTCTGGGGTAGATTCAATTGTGATCCAGGGGTGGGGAACTTTTGACCTTATGTTTGGAAACTAATCTCCATTTGAGAAGAGGGGCTTTGTGGTGGACTTAATTAAGGTATAGCCTAGGGGTGGAGAAGTATTTAGAACAGAGACTTTGTGATTGATTGAATGATTGGAAGGTCCTGGGGTGGGGTAGTACTTGGAGATTATTTAATCACGCTTAGTAAATGCTGTACTTTGAATGATGTCATGTTTTGATCTTCTCTGTTCTTGGTTTGTCACTGAATAAAATAGAGAGCACCTATGCTGGTATTTTGAACCTGGGAAGTTGCCTTCTTTTGGTATTACATTACAGGTGTCCACTCTAGACATGAAAGATGTGGAAAGAGGCAAACATATCATAGAGGCCTAGTTGTAGAGTAACTCAGGTAGATGGTAATGTAAAATATGACGAAGGAAGTAATGATCAGAGGGTCATAGATTTAAAGTTGGAAGAGATCCCTTAGAAGGAATTTAACCCAACCAGTTCATTTTACAGATGAGATAACTCAGTTAGGCCCATATATGCACAATGTAGCCAGATTACAGAGGACCTTAAGGTCATAATCTGACATACATTTTATTTAGGTTGCAACTTGGAACAAATAACTAAAGTTTTATGGGTAAAATAGTGATGCAATCATAGTAGTACATTAGGGAAATTATCTAAGCAGTAGTCTGGGGGATAGATCAAAGGGGATAGACTAGATTCGGGAGTCAAGAGATGATTACAAAAGTCTCAAGGATATAAGATGTTTAACCTATAGTATTTGTAATGAAAATGTTGGGGCAGGGCCATATGTAAGAGATAATGGAGATATTAACAATTTATTTTTATGTATGAGGTAATGAAGAGGTGAGGAAATTCATATTGATTTTAAGGGCATAAATTTGGGACTTTGGAAGAATCATAGTAGCATTAAGAGAATTTAGGGAGAGAAGCAGAGCTAATGGGGAAGAATTGCCATGAGGTATTAGATTTGTTCTTGGGCAGTGGACAGGCACAAGCAATGATGAGAAGATCCTTTGAGGAAGGGTTAGGGCATGATGCAGAGTGTGGTGAGTTTTCTAATGGTTGGAGCTATCCCAAAGAAGAATGGGTTTGGAGGGGCCAAGGAAAAGCTGAACAATCACTTGTCAAATATGCTCAAGAGGAGATTTCTCTTCAGGGACGGTCCCTACTAACTGAGAATGACTATTCAGTATCAGTTTAGTGATAAAAATAAATCTCAAATTTCAAACTATTTAGGCATGAGTTGTTGATCAGAAGATGAAGAAGACAAGAAAATTGTACTGCTTTTCTTTTTAATTTTTATGACAAGTTCATAAAGTAACTGAAGCTTTAAGATCCCTCAAAGCTCTAATTCCTTTTCAAGGTAAATGTCCTGACATTTCAGCTCAGGCCATCATCTCCACTTTCTCTTAGCTGAAAAATATCTCTGTCTGTGGAACTTCCCTCAACCGCTTTCCACCCCAAGCATTGCCAGGTCAGCTTTGGAGTTATGTTCAGTTCTGGGCTTCCACCATCTTCCTGTTGTGTGCTGTCTTCCCAATTACATTGTGAGCAGGGATTACCTTATTTGCTTTAATTTTATCCCCAAGACTTGACACAATGAATGCCTGGCATATAGTTAGTATTTAAGAAATGATTAATCCATCTATGGGCATTTTAAAAAAGTCATATTAAGACTTACTTCAATCGTGTATATATAGAAAAGAGGGCAACAATTCCATTTTAAGAAAACATGTTGCTACTATCTAAATGTAGCAACATAAAAAGAGGAAAAAATCCCCACGAAACTGTTGTATTTATAGCCTAGATCTAAATAATGAGGGTTCTTGAAACTTTTGCATGATGGATCCCTTTGGAAATTTTGTAGAGTCTACTGACCCACTTCTTAGAGTAGCATAAAGTGAATAAAATGCTATGCTCACAAAAGAGACAATCACATTGAAATTATTTTTAATTCAAAGATTCCCCCCATTTTATAGTTACATTAAACATAATTAATCCCACACCAAATTGGACAACTATATGGCCTAAAAGCATCTCTGTCTTCATTTCTTACTATTCTAAAATCTTAAACTTATTTTTGTTTTAAATGGGCACAGTAGAATTTATTTAATCCTTGTTATGTGCAAGGCACAATACTGAGCACAGGGTGAGACACATAGTTATCAATCCAACTAGAGCCCTGGAGTATTAATACTGTCTATGAGGAGGCCCTAGAGAGCTCAACAGATGCTCTAAGGGACATCTAAACTGATGCTGATCTGAGGTCATCATGGCATATACTCCTCTAAAGTCAATACATGCCTGGCTTCTGGGAACAAGCTGAAATTTATTCCTCTTGTGGTCAAATTGGAATTTAAAGCTGATAGAGTGAGATTCCAATTGCCCATTAGAAGGAAAGTCTCATTCTCTCTGCACTAAGAATTGTCTGCCTTACATCTTGGTACCAGCAATTAATGTGCTAATTATATTGCGAATTCCACATATGCCTTTAACATCATGACCTGCTTATTACAGTTAGGGCAGAAATGAGCCCACTCTGACCTTTTGTGATTGGAGAGACTTTGCACTTTGGGATTTATCTTGCTTCCTGGGTCTGTGGAGGTAGGCCAAGTGACATTTAGCCAATCACTATTCCCATTTCTACTGTTAGTTTTAATGGCTCTATTTGTCATTTGGCTCTGAGATGGTTTTCCGCCCTCACTTTCACCTGGCTATCTTTTCACATTCTTACCTTGCTTGGCTTTTACATGAAATTCATATTCATCCACAAGGAGACACAGGGCACTGTATTCAGTTAATGAGGTAGATCCTGCCCATGGGATTTATAACCTTTACGGAGAAATTAAAGGAAAAACAATTTCCAGATCTACCCAGTACTTTTCTCTCTGTCTCTTTATTTATACTGTCCTTCCTCACCTTTTCCTGTTGGAATTTCCAACTTTTACATCCAACACATGTAGATTTCATTTAGTTAGTGAACTCCTTACTCTCCAAATTCCTTTGTATTTATTTATCTTCATGTATGTGGATCCCCTCCCCTCAGTAGCCTGAAAAGGACTTGGGTGTGGAGACTGTTCAATTTCTGCATTCATTTGTCTAACCCAAGGGGCAGCATGGCGAATTACCGTGTTTCCCCGATAATAAGACCTATCCCGAAAATAAGCCCTCCCCTTACTGTGTAAGATTCCTCTAAAATAAGCCCTCCCCAGAAAACAAGCCCTATTGAGATTGCTACCCCCCCCCCGTGAAACACACGCCACACTCCGAGCTGCATCCAATCAGAGCTGCAGCAGTGAGCGCATCATCCTGTTCTTCCCCAGTGATTTGCTTATTGAATAAAGGTACATTTTTTTGTTCACATTTACCTGTTTACTAAAATTGCTGCCAATGTTCATTAAAATAAGCCCTCCCCTGAAAATAAGACCTCTGGTGTTTTTCTGTCCAAAAAATTTAATGACAGTGTCTTATTATCGGGGAAACACGGTAGATAGGGATCTGGCTTCAGACTCAGGAAGAATTCAAGTGTCCTTTCTGAAACATCCTAACTGTGTGACCCTAGGCAAATCCTTTAATCTCCCAGTGCCTCAGTGAACACTGTAAGATTATGAATTAGAGAGTAGATGCTAATTTGATTTGGTAGAGGGAATTTCCTCACTGGGCATTCCATATTCCAATGAAATCAGACTTCTAGTAATGTTTTTCATCACCAGTCTAAAACAAAGGTTTGCACATAGTATTTAATAAATATTCACTGAATTGTACTGAATAATAAAATACTTCTAGTACTGCTGAATTAGCAAAGTCACATCTAAAGACTAGTGAAGGTAGTAATACTTCAAAAGAAACATATTCTGATTTTCTAATTGTCATCCTTTCCATTTTGTCTCACAATCTTCAGATAATTTGAATTGGTAACCTTGACAGCCTTGTAACACCCTAGAAATTTTTCTTTTTTTTCTTTTGAATTTAAGTATTGCTTTTATCTTTGTGTTTTTTCTTCTAGATCCCTTAAAAAATGCTCCTTAAAGCTAAGCATATAGTTGAGGGAATACAGAACTATTCTGCCTGACTTTTCTATTTGTATCACTAAACTACCAGAAAGAACAACATCCTATATTCTTAAGATACAGTATAAGAAGCTACCTGAAACAAACAGAAACATGTGTATACAGTTTTATTGATAGTAAGAAACAGGCCCAGTAAAACAGGGACTTATAGCTGCATTTTTGAGGGGAAAAATACATCTTTTCTACACATTTCACTTTATTTTAATTGTAATAACTTATGTAATATGTGCATATATATGTGTATTCATTATAGTTTTCTGCAAAGATATATACTTTTACTAGACTGTAATTCCCTTGAGTGCAGGGACACAGTTTTATCTAAACTTGGTGTGAGCCACTAAAATTTATTTTGACTGCTTCACTCCTAACTTCTAGGATGCATGCCTAATAAGCCTTAACCTACCAGGCCTCTCCTCATCTCCTTTTGTTTGCTTACAGCACAGTTAAGAGTTTAGCTTCCTGGCTCCATGTCCATCATTCCTTATTAGACAATTCACAGAATATCATCATTCCAATGGTCCAAACAACTCCATTGACTTGTCCCAGCTGACCCACTGGTGATGGGGCAGTCTGCTACAGTCCCCATGTCAACTCTCTGTTTGAAGACTATATACATTTGATCCCTTAGTAGGTCTGATCCTTCTCTGAATGTGGATCCCAATCAACTGCCTGTATATTGCTCATGGTTTTGTGGATCAATGGTGGGGGGGGGGGGGGGGGTGTCACACCTTTATTTTACCTCACCATTAGCATTGTGACATCTGTTCTCCCCTTATCAAAGTGAGTAGCAATAATACTTTGTTAACAGCTATTTTTGTCTGGTGAAGGTACTCTTCACCTGAACCATATCCTTCCCTTTTCCTTAGTACTTGGTTATTTTCCCTAGTACCAATCCAACATTAGCCATGTACCAGAAAATAAATATTGAATTGAATCAATTTGTGCTGAAAATTGATATTCAAATCATTGTGAAAACTGTAACTGAATAGGGACAATATTCAGTAGCTTTTGTTTACAATTGCACTGTACTGGTACACTAGAACGCAAGCAACCATGTCTCATCGGTATTTCCACATTTCAATACTACAGCATAGTGAAAGATTTTAAATGTCAAAAACTGCCTTTACTTTCCATATTACATGAAAGGTCTGCACAGTTCTGCTTTCCAAGCTTGGTATTGCTATAATTATAGGAAAAGGTGATTTTGATAAAAATCAATCTTTGCCCAGAGAAATATATTTACTGCAGGGAATGTAAGTTAAAACTTATTGAAATTCTTTGCACAAAGTATAACAAAGGCAAACTCAATGAAACACTTTTCTGAGTAGTATAAGATGAACCACTGAATGGTTCATGTACAATTGTAAGCAATGATTATAGGAATATAAAGTGATGAGGATTTGAACAGAATTAAGATTAGATTAATGTAGTGAAAAACAGATTGCATGTATTTTCCAGAACTCACAATTAGGGTTTCTATATTAGACTTACAGAGGAATAAGTTTGTGCTGCCTATTAGGAATACCTTGATTAGAACTATCTAGCAATGGAAATCCCCACTCTCTCTTGCTGGAAGTATTAAAGCAGAGGATTTTTCATATGTTAGGGCAATTATAAGTTGGACTCATGCATTTTGTGGGGGATTAGATTAGATGACCAATAAGGTTCCTTCTGACTATGAAATTTTACTATTCTACTTGTTAGAATAACAGGGAGGGAGCAAGAGAAAAAGGAGGGAAGGGCAGCTAAAAGTACAGGACTTTGAATTGAAAAAAGTAGAGATCAAATTTCACTGAAGACACTTATTAGTTGAATGATTCTGGGAAAGTCGCTTAACTTCTTTCTGACTCAGTGTCCTCATCTGTAAAATAGAAATAATAAAAATACCTAATTTTCAGGGTAATTGTAAGAATAAAATGAAAAATTTGTAAAGTATTTGACAAACCTTAAAGTCATTTAAATACTAGCTGGTATTATATGATTTTATATTATACTCTTTATCTCCAGTTCACTTCTCTCCCCACACAATTACGTACTCTGCTATAGGTCTCCCTTTTGCCTCATAATTAACCTACCTAAATAGAAATGGCAGGGGGATTGTTTGTCTGTTCTTAGATTTATATGAGGGAACCTCCAGCTCCCTTATGTTATTGTCTCCTATAGGCCAGGAAGCAGAATGGTTGTCATCATCATTGTATTAATAGGTAATCTTTACATAGTTTTAATACATATGTTATATAATAAGAGTGTCACTCAACAAAAAATATTGTGACGTTATCATTATTCCCATTTAATAGATGAGGAAATGGAAGCTCATAAAATTGAAGGGATTTATCCATGATAATATAATGACAGAGGCAAAATTTAAACACATATTCTTGCCTCCAAGTTCTACTTTCTGTCCCCTATATCACACTGGCTAAATTGAAATGAATACTAAAGTGAAGGCCAGGAGACATGGCTTTTACTTCTGGTTCTGACACTATCCATGTGATATTTTAGAGTCTTAATTCTCTGAACAGAAACAGGTCTTGGAATCCTCAGCTACAAAATAAAGGAATTGGATTAGATCATCTCTAAAGTCCCTTTCAACTCTACAATTCAAAGAGTCCATGCCTCAGCATGCTACAGTCAAAGATGATTGTTTTATGGTTACTGTACCTTTACTCAGATACTGGGGCTTAGGAACCTTGAGCAGCCAAATGCTGCAAAGATTCCATAGACTTGTCCTAAATCCAACCTTATCCTTTCTAGGCTTTAAGGTGCACACACATGCATGCATGCATGCATGCACACACACACACACAGAGTACAGGGACAGTTTTATTCATCACTATTCTCCAACAGTTTGGTCTATCAAAGTCATCCTGATGATCCCTTTGAGAACCTACTCTCCTGGTGAGAGAGGCTGTCTGCTTATTACAATGCTCATCATTCTTACATCACTGGAAAATATAGTCTTCATCTTTCCTAATTCTATGTAATGAAAATTGCATAATCTCTCCTCTATTTTATAAATAAACTGTTATATTGCAATCAAAACATTTAGTACTCCATCACATCATTTATACCATCGAAACTCAAAATATTGCTTATTGATAAAAGAATGATCAAGAAAGGAAGAATTTTTTAAAGAACCATGAGTAAATATTGGACCTTGCATCTAGTAGATGCCTAATAAACTTCTATGAAAATGAATGGGACATTAGGGATCATCTAGTTCCTCAGTATTAAAGGAGAATAAATTGAGGTCTAAATAAGTTATGTGACTTACTTATGATCATATATGCAACATCCCATTAATCCACAGGTATTTACCTACCATCTTCCAGATACTTTACTAAGCGTTAGAGATACAAAGGCAAAAATGAAAGAGTCATTGCCTTCCTGAGACTTATATTCTTTTGGGAAACAATACATATACAAGTAAGTTGATGTAAATGTAAATAAGCTCTCTCATATACATACACACATGTGTATGTATGTGCATGTGTAAACATATGTATATACACATATACATGCACACATGCATAGATTTTGTAATATATATTTACATAAATATATGCAAAAATACGATGAAGGAAATTACAATCGAGGGGAATAAAGAAATTACTCAAATAGCAGGTGACAATTGATTTGAACAGTGAAAAAGCTATCGATTTAAAGAGGTAAAGGCTAGGGGGAATACATTACAAGCATGTGCAAAGACATGGGAGAGTAAGATGCAGAACACAATGCATTGAAAAACAGCATATAGGCCAGTTTGCCTAGAGAGCGGAATGTATGAGTGGATGTAATGTGACTACATTAGGACCCCCACTTACATTACACCTTGCTTCTTACTCTACCTGATACTCATGCTGATTCATTCATCACTATGAAATCATGAAAGTTACAGTTCTTATTTGACTCTGACCTTAACAATGATTCCTCCCTCCCAACAACAACAAAAAGTACACCTAGCCATAGTTAGAAAATTGTGTGCCTTTTTTTTTCATATTCTTTGGAAGCTTTGATCTACCACCGAAACATGTGCAATTTGAAGTCATAGAATGAATTCTGATATGTCAATGAGAGCAGAATATTCTAGCAGGAAACAAAAGAGTTATTGCACAAAAAAGTAAGGTAAAAATATCCTTCAATGTACCCTCATATATTTTGTGCCCTAGGTATCTGTCTCCATGTCCTGTCTCGAGTCTTGGTTCTGTTGCCACATTTCTAAAAGCGAGAATGCTTTCAGTAAAGAAAGATTACAGGGAGGGAAGTGTTTTCCTGTTTCTAAGAGTGCTCATCCCCAGGCCTAGGTACTGGGTTTACAAATAAATCCTTTGAAATGTGTGCAATCCTAAGCTAATATAGATTCTCTTCAACCTAAAATGTTTTTAAAGATCACCAACTATGTTCTATGAAGGGGATACAAATGTGAATAAGACATGACTCCTCTCTTCAAAAAAGATTGTGTTTTACTAAAAAGAATGAGCCTAGGATAGATATGATTCTGTTAAGAAGCTAGAAGATTCCAAAGGAAGGAGGAGTTCCATGTGGCTGTAGAACTCAGGGAAGTCTTCACAAAGAAGGTACAATTATAGTTGAGCCTTAATGGATGAGTCAGATTCTGACAGGTAGAGATGAAAGACATTCAAGGGAAAGGCAAGAACATGAGTTTCCATAGAATGGTTACTTTTCCTTCTTCTTATCTAACAGTATAAAGGCTTTCTCAAAAATATTTCACTGCAGAGAATACGCTAGGTCCCACTTACAATTATCGTACCCTCCACCCACTCCTGCAAATTACCCAGTTCCAGCACAGAACACAGTACTGTAATTGCACATGCTACTAATTAAGGGACAAAATAAGTGTGAAGTGGCACTGAAATACTGCACAGGAGCAAAGCAGCAATTATATTTATTGTATAATTTCCATTTGGCAATTATATTGATTGTACAATTGAACATACTGCATAATGGTGATAATTACAATTGTTAACATTTCTGCTGGGAAGAATCCAAGTGGGTAAGCAGGTCGCTTTCCTTTACCTAGGAGTAAAAGATACTAGTTTGGAGATTAGCTTTTCTTTCGAGTAAAAAAAATATATGTGTATATGCATATGTGTATTTATGTGTGTGTATACATACACACACATATATACATTATGATCACCTACTATGTACAAGGCCTTGTAATAATTACTAGTGATACAATGCCAGAAATCAGTGATTATTGCCCTCAAGAATCTTACTTTCCATGTTCACATATAAATAAATATAGAATATATCCAAAATTATACAAAATAAATATGAGGGAAAAGGCACTAATGATAGGAGACAGGGTGAAGAATCAGGAAAAGGAACAATATTGGGTGGAACTACTGATCTGTGCTCTGAATGAAGTTAGGGATTCTAAGAGATAGAGGTGAAGAACGTTAATATTTAGGATTTGGGGAACCTGTGCCAAGATAGGGAACTTCCTGTATGAGAGAAAAATGGAATCAATTTGACCACAAACAAGAATATAGGAAGGGAAATGACAAATTCCTACTCATTGATCAGACATTTCCTTTGGGGGGGGGGATTACATGGGGAAACAGTGTGAAACACACCTATTTGTATTTTGAAGGGAAACATAAATTTGAACATCTAGATCTTTTGCATTATCAAAAATTGTTAAATGTAAAGAGAAATTGGCTTTGGAGAAATAAAGAAATGCTGGAAGGAACCAGTGGTGAGTCTGAAACATAATGGCATGTAGCTATTCAATGAATTCCATGATGTAAAGAAATGTGTGCTGATGGTGTCCTTAGGAAAAATAAATCTATTTTAATGTGTTGCTTTTGCTCAGAACAATGTGGGTGCCAAGCAGTCAAAGCATGTGAAATGAACAGTGCCTAATAAAAGAATGTGTGAATACAAAGCCAGGAGCAAGTTGTTCACGTTTTCCCAAAATATATTACCTGCACACTATGAGATAATGAAGACTGTAGTTGTCTGACTCCCTGCGATGAGGTTTCCTTTGGCTGAATTAGCTCTTAAAACATGTGCCTCTTAGTGGTAGATCCTGAAAACTGAATTATATTTTCAAAAATTATTAAGGCAAAGAAGGCACAAATCAGAGTCCTACTGATGAAAACTCATCTAGACTAGGCATTCTGCTGCCAAGCAGAGTTTCACTACAATAGTGATGGAAAGGAAATCAACCCATCTTGGCCAATAGGAAAATATTCATGGAAAACTAAGAAATCTAGCCCAATTTCTTCATTTTACAGCTGAGGAAACTGAGGTTCGGAGAGGTCAAGAGATTTGTCCTAGGTCATATACTCAATAAGTGGCAGGACCAGGACTGGACTTTAGGTTTCCAAATCCCACATTCCCCTTACTCCCTCTATACCATGCTGATTAGGTGGACAACAAGCTTCCAGATGTAAACAGGCTGTACTCTACACCAGTGAAAAGAGTACATACTCTAAGACTACAGATTTCTGGAAATGGTTGAATATAAGTTGTATCAAGGCATAGATGTTTATTGGTTATAATGCATATGATGATCTGTCTTTCTTCTGTAGTGGTACACAATGGTTGCACAGCAGAAGGGTGTCCTTGAGGACTCAGACAACTTTAGGACCTGAGTTCATTCAATTCTGCCTCTGATAAACACTGTGCCTAGTTAAGTCACCTAGCCTCTCTGTCTCAGAAATCTCTTATAGGCTTTCTTAACCTGGGGTTCAGTGAACTTATTATTTTTTTAATATATTTTGAAAACTGGATTTCAATATAACTGGATTTTTTTGTAATTCTATATATTTTATTTTGTACATGTAAAAACAGTACTCTTCACAGAGACCCACAAGCTCAACCAGACTGCCAAAGTTGTCTACAGCACAAAAAATGATTAATAACTCATAGAACTATAATTTTCAGAGAAGGCATAATTTCCCATTTCCTTACCTGTAGCTCCCTGTAAGAATGAAATCTCAATTCAGAAAAAAAAAAGGAGGAAGAGTTACTTTTCTGTGAGCCAGTTGCTACCCA
The DNA here is from genome assembly GCF_028583685.1 of Petaurus breviceps papuanus. NCBI lineage: Eukaryota > Metazoa > Chordata > Mammalia > Diprotodontia > Petauridae > Petaurus > Petaurus breviceps. The sequence goes on from NW_027187330.1 coordinate 12,363,462, forward strand.
ACTTATTTTCACACCCAACATTTCCTGTCCATTTGTTAAATATGAGAAAACTGAAACTAGGGGAGAAAAATATGTCTTCACATTTTTGAGTGTTTCATTGCTCAGATAGAAACTCTAGTCAGTGAGAAAGGGCCCGGTTTTAATGTCAGAATTTCCATGCCTTTTTAGCAACTTTGAGAAGAGTGCAAAGATGATTCATATTAGCCAATTCCAGACATTGAACATGTCCTGGAAAAAAGGTTAACTGTCTAACACTTCATTGATCCCCCCCTCCAAAGTTGACATTCTAGCCTTCTGTTAAAGAAACTCCAGCTTTTTTCTTATTAAGGGGGTGATGGTGCTCAACTTGTGAATATGGGTGTGGAGACATGTGAGAAAGAGAAGAAAAGCATTTCCTCTTGCTTAAAAAATAATCTTCTACTTTCTTTTTTCTTTTTGAAACTGGGTCTCCCTACCTTGCTCAGGCTGGTAAATTCAACAGCCCCTCATGGACCAACGCTGATCAGCATGGGAGCTTTGACCTACTCCATTTCTGACTTGTGCCAGTTTATTCTTCTTAAGGTACTGGGGAACCCTGCCCCATACTCTCAGGGAATCCCTATATCTGTGCCACTCAGTGTAGATACCTGATCAATTTTAGCCATATTGGAGCTTAGAACTCCCTAACTCAAGCAATCCACTAGCCTAAACCTCCGCAGCAGCAGGCATTACAGATGAATGTCCTCACACTGACCTCTTCAACCTGCAATGCATTTTTGATTCTTCTGGTCTCAGCAGGGCTTTAACCTGATTCTTACTTTGTAGTTTTTAATCCTGTAATTAAGTAGTAGGACCAAGCCCTAATGTTTGCTCTGATATTCACTGATTATCTTAGGGATGACAAATGGTGATTAAGGATGTAGAAAATAGATATCAAATGCACATATGATAAGGTCCATATGAGGATGCCCATACAATTTGCCCCTAGGCCCAGATAAGGTTAATATGCCTACTAGTTCAATCACTTAAAATGTGGATATTGAGTTACAGAGAAGTGATGTTGACTTGCCCAGTATCACACAGATAACTGAGAAGGAGTTAGGATTTGAACATAGGTGTTTTTCACTCCAAATACCATGCTTTTAAGCCCCCAAGAGTTGTGCATACGGGTCAAGTGACTTAAGGGAGAATATCACATAATGATTGTCACAGGTAAAAATATAACTCATCAACCTATACACTAGGTCACCCTAACTCTAAATATACATATCCATATACAGGATGGTGGATTTGTGTATAAACAAGATAGTGTTTCTAGGAGTTTATCTCTTCCTTTAAACAAATATATTAGAAATATGTATAACTACATGTTTCTAGTTTTGCTGTTTTTTTAATATCAATAAAAAGGGGTCTTATAACTGTAGGACAAATATAGAGGTGTTCACTTCAAAACCAGATTATTTTAAAAATTATATTCATAATTTGTAATACTAATTACTATTTATAAAATTTTATCATCATACCTGGCACATGGGATGATGGGTTAGACTACTCTGCCCAGGTCCCAAAGAGAGCTCCTGCTGGTTCTGCACCGACCCCAGAGGGGGTCCAATTTTAGAGCTCCAACTTCCTGCAAGAGATGCAGGGATGTAAGGCCAGGAAGAAAATGGTTATTAAAGAGGACTAGTATTGATAACTATGGGTAGAAATTCTGAGATTTTGTGAATAAGGACTGGTATAAAAGTTTCTTTCTGGATATACAGAGAATTAAAACAAGAAAATACTAATTTACCCCTTTTTTGGAATGCCTTCATCACTCGCTTGTAACTTTAACTTCATGACTGACCAGAAAACTGCTTTATTTTCTATCCCATAGCTCATAATTCTAGGGAGAACAACATGAACATCCCCCTTTTCTGATCAATCTTAGCATGTAAAAGGAAGTGGTCTTTCCCTAATCTAGGTTCACTTGTTTTCCCAATTAACTATGTCACCTCCATTAAGCAATTGTATTCTGCTTTTTATTGTTTGAAATGGGTGTCAACAAATCTCTTCCTACCAAGTGAAAAGGAAGATGAACAGGCATTACCATTTACAATTCCATTCTTGAACATCTGACTGGTCTTGAAATACCATTGTCCTTAGAGTGTCATGTGACCTGTTTTGGTTTTTTTTTTTTTTATAACCCGAGGGACTTTGGGCCTTTTCATCTACTCTACTGCTATATCATTAGGACTTTGGGATCTTTCCATTTGCCCTGTAGGTGAACTTTCATCTATGTGCTATATCCTTCAATTAAAGGGTAACCTTGAAAACAGAAGCTGCCTCATTTTTTCTCTTTCCATTCATAATGCTCAACAGTACTTGAAATGTGAAAAAAAATGTTTAATGAACATATTTTTAAAACATTCATCCATCCATCCATCCATATATAGCTCTAAAAACGCATCCATACATTGAATAATCTGCTACCTTTGTGAAATACATGGTAACTACATTCAAAACCTAAAGATCTTTGCCAAGACCAGCTGTCACTGAAACTGTACCTGTGTAGGATTTAGAGGTGAAAGGTACTTTAGAGGTCATATAGGCCAAGCCTTTCATTTTACAGATGAGGAATTAAAGGGCCAGCTAGGTTAAACCAGTTGTCTAAGGACACAGCCAAGTGACAGAACCAATAGTTAAACTTGTGTTCACTGACTTAAAAATCCAGCACCCTTTCCACCATACAATGTTTCTATTAGGTTTTCCTAGACCCAGAATCACACTGATTCCAATCACAATCTCTAAGACTCTCTGAGTCTAACCTATATTGTTTAGAGAATAGAATAATACTGGAAAATACATAGTCCGCAGGTTCAGAATGGTCACACCAATGATTCACGCTTTACATTCACTATGCAAGTGTTTTTACTTTAAGCAGAAAATGTGTTCCTGAACATCTAAGTTGAAATCAGGCATTTTTAATCACATTTTAAAAATCTATAGGTATTAACTATTAACTTACATATAACATTTAATATTATATGTTATAGCCAATTGTGTAATTGGCAAAAAAAAGTTAGTTATTGAATAACTGATCTTTTGTACTAAACATAAAAAAAAAATCTCAGCCTTGCCTTTAAAAGAGTATAAATATATACTTTAGCTATAGTTGGTTTTATATGCAGCCAATAAAGCTTAATACTGGATTAAAATCTCTGGGACATGTGCATACATGTCTGTACACATATGTATACATACAAGGCGATACAACACATACATGAATAAACATGTGTGTGCATGTGTGTATATATGCTCAATATATTGAATCTATGTGTATGCTCAATATGTATATGATCAATATATCAAAAATCTTGGGGGAGCTATGTGGCGCAGTGAATAGAGCACTGTCCCTGGAGTCAGGAGGACCTGAGTTAAAATCTGTCTCTGACACTTAACACTTATTAGCCAAGTGACCTTGGGCAAGTCACCTAATTCCAATTGCCCTGCATCCCCCCCCTCAAAAAAGCAAAAAAAAAAAAAATCTATGATTTTAACAGTATGAGAACTTGGTCTTCCACAAGTATAGATCCCAATTTCTCTATAACTCAGTAGAATAGTCATATTATACTACTGTAATGGAAATGTAAATTTTAAAGATCTTCCCTGCCCCTAGGCTAAAGTGCACCTGGAGACTGGGGTGGGAGGCTTGTTTTTCAGTTGATACTTTTTGATTGGCCAGTGGTCAATAAGGTTGTTACATTCTCTGAGCCAGGAGAAGGCTATATAAGCCCTGATGTGTAGCTTTGTTTTGGGACTCACTTTGAGAAGTATTCTGTGATTTGATCTGAATTATGGGAAGCCGTTGTTGAGAGTCCCCCGGCTTTGAAAAACCCAGAATGTGGAAACCCAGATGTTGACTGGGTATGGATGTAATGGTTGGACAGTTTGGAAATCTGTCTACTTGATGTTTCTGTCTTGATAATTATGCCTGTATACTTTGAGGTTCAGGGTGCTGACCTTTTCTCCTGAACAAGGTAAACGATATATGTCTGACTGATTAAAGTAAGCTTGTTAACCCATTTTGAGTTGCTTTCCTTTAACAAAGCAGATCCAAGAACCTGTGGTAGCTGCAAACCCTGAGGACGCTTGGGATGCTTGCCGCTACAACTACTTCCAGCTAAAGGTGATTAAGCAACATTGTCCATGATCACATAAGCTGATATCAAGGTAAAATGAATTGATGTCTTCGTGACCTCAAGTCCAACTCTTTCACATGTACCATTGTTTACACATATTGTATTTTTATGATATTTTTTTTAACTAAAGACTGCTATCTACCCAGTCTCAATTTTAAGCCATGTATTTTCTGATTTGAGTATCTAGGTGGTGCCGTGGATAGACTGCCAGGCCTGAAGTAAGGAAGACTCATCTTCATGAGGTCAAATCTGTCCTCACATACTTACTAGATATAACCCTGGCAAGTGACTTAATTCTGTTTCCCTCAGTTTCCTCATCTGTAAAAAATGAGCTGGAGAAGTAAATGGCAAATCATTGCTAAGAAAACCCCAAATGCAATCACAGAGTCAGACATGACTGAAAAACGGATGAACAACAATAATGTTTCTGATCATTTCTTTTCCATAATTACCAATCTCTTCTCCTCCAGTTTCAAATTTTATATCTTTTGGTCCTAGAATAAACTACTTGGGTATTTTTACACCTTATGTGTCATGAAAACCCACATAACTGGGCAGAGAGTTTCCCACATACTATTCAACTCAATTCATTTTTGTCCCTCAAATGCCATCCCTTTCATCATCCTCTGGACTTTTGCAGGGGGTGGTTGAAGCGGACTGAACAGTAACCCCCACAATGTTATGCTCATCTATATGTCTGAGTGTCCACAATTTGACTCTCTGAGATTCATAGCTTTGGCATCTCCTCTCAGTAAGTACTGTTTCAAAAACACTCCACGGGCCTAGCAGTAATCAGGTGCCAAGAAAGTCCTCTTCCTTTTCATCTTAATCTGCTCCTAGGTCAAGATATCTTTCACAGGTCCCAGTGCAGAAAGGCACTTTGGGAAGCCCTTTTCTATAACCTTTCTCGCTAATGCTCCTTCCCCTTTCTCCCTCTTGGCCAGACATTGATTCTGCCCAGCTGCCTCCAATCTTCCTTTTCCCTTTAGACAATGAGACAAGAGTCCTTGCTCAACTCCCTTCCTGGGATCCATTTTGAATAGTACTGTGTTGGGCTACTCCAACTCTTCATTTAAACCCTTCCAAGATAGATAAGTTCACTTACACTTGGAAGAGTAGGAAGTCAAAAACTCTAATCCTTTTTGTGAGAAGAAACACCAGGTCATTCATCTGTACTGACATTGCACCGTAAGACGAATCACCCCTTACCATCTTCTCTGCTGGTGTGCTCTAAAGACGCACAAGTACTGCCATCATACCTACTAGTTTGCCCTGGGAGTGCCTGGGGTTTCTCATCTGCTCTACAGCTGAACCCTGTGGCCTCAAATCAGAATGTGAGTTCCTTGAAAGCAAGGGCAGTCTTACTTTTCTGTTTCTCTCCCCAGCACTTAACACAGTTGTTGCTGTCCAACTCTTCCTGACCACATTTGAGGTTTTCTTGGCAAAGATATTGGAGTGGTTTGCTATTTCCTTCTCCATCTCGATTTATGAATGAGGAACTGAGACAAACATGGTTAAGTGACTTGACCAGGGTCACACAGATAGTAAATGTCTGAGGCCAGATTTGAACTCAGGAAAATGGACCTTCCTGACCTCATGCCCAACATTCTATGCACTCTGTCACATGCACTCTGCTACTTAATATATACTTGGCACATAGAAGACACTACTTAAATGCTTTTTTCATTCATTCATTTATAGTAATAATCCAGGAAAAAGTAGCAGAAGTAGCTTATGTCTGTAGACTACTCACATTTACAATGCATTTTGAGCCAGATTAATTTAACTCACTCGATCTTCAATGAAATGTTGTAAGGTAGAAAAAGAGGTATTATCTCAATTTTATAGATGACAATGTTCAGAGAGGTTAAATAACTTGTCCAATCAGGGGTTGGGAACCTACAACCTTGAGGCCACATGGGGCCTTCTAGGTCCTCAAGTGCAGGCTTTTGACAGAGTCCAAGTTTTACAGAACTAATTCTTTTATAAAGGGAATTTGTTTGTGAAGTTTGAATTCAGTCATGGAGCCAAACTTGAGAACCTAGAGGGCCACATACGGCCTTGAGGCAGGGGGCTCCCCACCAAGTTCATAGAGATAGCCTGGCAGAATCCTAATGGGCTGACTCCAAGGCTAATGCTTTCTATTCTACTAGTTTTTCCACTAAACCAATTTATCTCTAGAAGTTGATCCCTGAAAGGATGTTTTTTTTCTTTTCTCGGTAGCATAGAAAGACCAAAACCTGGGAAGGACATTAATTTTAAAAGGCCACTGTATCTGGGGCCATTTCCAATCATCCTGACCTATGTCTTGCCATTGGACTTAGATGACCCTGGGGGAGATGGTGAGGCTGATGACTTTGCACAGCCATGCCTCACTTAAATCTAATTCATTTGCAAGACAAGACATAACCCTCCTGAATTCATTGGTCCTCTTCCAGAATGGAGGACAAAGAACAAGAAGCCCTAGAGACCTAGTTAGATAGGGATGCAAAAGTAATGTAAAAATCATAGACAGGGAGAGAGTTATGTAGCACAGAAGACAAATAAATGTCTTTCCTTCAGGCAAATGAGCCCTGACTTATTAACATACTAAAACAACCTTGTCAAGTCTTTTTTTTTTCCCTCAGTCATCCTTTAGAAATTCCAGATTTTCACTCCTCTTGAATTCAGTTGAATTCAATAAGCATTTATTAATCATTTGTTAAGTATTAATTAATTAATTTATAATAAACTTACAATTTATATGTTGCTATTTTTGTTATATAATCTATCATAGAAATTGCATAATTTATAATCTATTGATTATAAACAATTTATTAATATGTGCGTGGCAAATCAACACAAAGAGAAAAGAAGAAAACTAAACACTATGCTCAAAGAAGCCCATTCTACCAATACTACACAGAACATAAAAACTCAATTAACGAGCAGTTTAGCATCTACAACATTGTTAACATACTAAACAGTCACTCAAAATATAGACAATTTTTTTAGAGACCCTGTCCTCAAGGAGCTTACATTTAGTAGAATTTAAGTGCATACTCTATGCTAAGGATACAGAGAGGTAAAATCAACATACATGTAATCTGTATCATATTACTATGACTTTAAAACTAGTCTGTCTCGTATTGTACTTTAATTGTTGTCTTTATCTTCCCCAGCTGACTTTAAAATGATGTTTTTGCTGCTGCTGTGGTTGTTCCTGTTTCAATGGCAAGGGCCACGGCTGAAAACTTCTAGTAGCTTAACAGAACTTATCAAAGCTCTGAATACATAACAGAGACTCAGGAAACAATGTGCTTATTTAAATATCAACTCTAGAAAGGAAATTATGAGCTCAACTCAAAGATTGTACTGGACACTGAGGTGAGATGCTGGACAAAAACGTCCAAGTGTTATCTTAAGGGTTTGATTTTAAAAGAAATATGTTTCTGGCTACTTGACTACTAATATCCCAATTTCTCCCAGAGTTACAGGCAATGTGCTTAAGATATTGCTGCCTTTGAGTCACACCATATAAAATGGAGGAAAATGGCCTGTCAATTAATTAGCAACTTAATTGGTATGAAATTATGTACTTTGGGCATCTCTTTCAAATTAGCTGTTGATGTTTATCCACACACAGGATGAAGCATTTTCAGGGGTTTCTTACTAGGCCTCTGCACTTTTCCCATACCAAGTCTACAATCAATAAAAATGCGTCAGACCCAAAGGGTGGCATCCTTTGGGAAGATTTGTCCAAGGCAGAATGGTAAAATGAAGCATATATGGACGGTCAATAAGCAGCAAGAAAAGAACGATGACACTAGTTGCCTAGAGACCCAAATCTCAGGCCCACCTCCAGACACAACCCTTGCTTCAACAATCTTCCCCTCCATTTCCCCTTCCCTCTCTCTCCCCCTTTCTTCTCCCCACATGAGGGTGCTCTGCCCAAAAGAAGGGATATTTTGTTGACTGAAAACTGCCTCATTTATTAGGGTTCACTGGCTACATTTCTTTCTCCAAGACAAAGCTTTAAACCCAGTTCATTCAGGACCTCATAGATTGGACAACAATAAGTCCCTGCCCTCCTAGGACAGACTGAATGTAAATAGTAAATAGTAACTATTTCTTTTTTGACCAGCAACCCTGAGGGTCTTCCCCTCCCATTTTGATTTTTTTTTTTTTTATTAAAGGGGCCCCTCGTTGACTTACTTCTTAAAGAGATTCACTGACCAGGCATTATTACCTCATTCAAAGTGAAAACCTGAAAAGATATTAGCCTAAAGGGGCCAGGGTTTCCCATTGCATCCTGGGCCTTCTACTGCAGTCCTGATGAGTATCAGGTCACTGGACCCTGATGGCTGTGTAGGAGAAAGTGAGACTGGTGACCTTGCACAGCCCTCCCTCACTCAAATCGGAGTCAACTGCAAGTCACATCATCATTCCCTGATGCCATGGTCCTTTTCAAGAATGAGGGACAAATACAACACAAAACAAATTTCTTTAATGTCTGCTACATGCCTAATACCTTGATAGGCACTATAGGTAGAAAGACAAACATTATGTTATACTCTTAGGGTATAACCCATGTTTAGATAAATAATTATAAACTAGGGCAATCAGATACAGTGACCTTATCAAGTTTCTTCCAAAATATCTAAAAGAGAATAATTATGTAATCCCTTACTCCCAGTGAAGCAATCTACATCTCTCAAAAATGGTAATCCAGTTTTGTTTTTTTTTCCTACATGTTCACTGATATTCTCTTTAATTCACACATACACACACACACACCAAAACCCTATTCTACTGGTAGAACGTACCAGTTGTTTAGAATTGCTTCCTCAAAATTCATTTTTCTAATTCCACAAAATCAGAGTTGGGGTCAGAGGACCTGGGTACAAGTGCTACCTCAGAAATTTAATTACTCATATGCCCTTGGGCAAAGTATTTAACCTCCCTAGGCAATATTTTCCTCATCTGTACAAAGAGGGGAATCAGACTATATGGTATCTGAGGTCCCTTCTGGATCAAGATATATATGGGATCGTAAAATCCTGTTACCATCTATTTCACCCTGTGTCCTTGGGACAGCTGGGTGGCACAGAAGATATAGTGCTCTAAGGGGAACTAGGAAGACCTGAGTTTAAATGTGACCTCAGATACTTACTAGTTGTGTGACCCTGGGCAAGTCACTTAACTATTTCTCTGTTTCCTCATCAGTAAAATGAGCTGGAAATAGCAAACCACTCCAACATTTTTGCCAAGAAAACCCCAAGTGGGATCACAAATAGTTGGACATGACTGAAATGAAAGAAAAACAAAGAATTTTATTGCATAAGTGGCCATCCAGCCTATATTTGATGACCTCTAGTGAGGAAGAGTCTACTTTTTTCCTGAGACAATTCATTCCACATTTGCATTGCTCTAATTAATTAAAAAACATGTTCTTTATACTGGGCCTAAATTTACCTCTCTGCAACTTCCACTTTTTAGACTCACCCTTCTGCCTGGAGCCAACCAGATTAAATCAGCTGCATCTCAGGTGGCAATGCTTCCAGTATATATAAAACCTTTCCTCTGGCTTGGCTTTTCCAAGATAAATTCTGAGTTACTTTAATCAATTTCCTCCTTAAGGGCAAGGGTTTTCTTTTGATTTTTTTTTTTTGTGCATAGTACCTGGCATGTAGCAGCCACTTTATAAATATTGACTGATTGACAAGGTTTTTGAGGGTCCTCACATATATAAATATCTCTCTTAAAATGTGTCACCAGGTTTTGTGATGAGTAAAACAGAACCAAAAGAATATTATGTACGTTTAATGATTACTATTGTGTAAATGACAGCAAAACCATAAAGCAATTAAATGGATCCATTATGATGAAAAACTTCAAGTCATAGAGAACTGATAAACCACACACACACACACACACACACACACACACACACACACTCCTTTCCCCTCTCAATAGAGAGGAATGTACAACAGATACAGAATGCCATATATACCGTCAGACATGGGCACTGTGTTGGTTGACTCTGTTTAAAACTTTTACTTTGCCACAAGAGAGAGTTCATGGTGGTAAAAGACCAGAATTGTGGAATAAAGACAAAGAATGTGTGAATGAATGTGTGTTCATACATGTGCACACGTCAGTGTACATGTTTACATGTGCATATACACACGTGGCACCCATTCCTGAATTCAGAATTTCAGTACAAGTCTCTGGTCTGATCATAGAAAGCCTGTTTACTATTAGGTGGTATAGCAGATTTGATGCTGGATTTGGCTTCAGAATGACATGAATTTAAATCCTGCTCTGTGAATTTGGGCAAGGCTTTTAAATTGTCTTGGTCTCAGTTTCTTCCTCTGTAAAATGAGGTTGTTGGATTCAATGAACTCAAAGTTTTCTTCTAGCTTTAAGTCTATAATCTTGGAAAACCTCACTTTTCTGTTTCTCATTTATTGGTGTATTTATTTTTAGTTTTCAACATTCACTTTTATAAGATTTTGAGTTCTAAATTTCCCTGACTCCCCAAGAGGGCATGCAATCTGACATAGTCTATACATGTACAATCACATTAAATATATTTACACATTAGAAATGTTATGAAAGAAGAATCAGGCCAAAAGAGAACAAAAAAAATCACAAAAATGAAAAAACAAAAAAGAGAGAGAGAAAAAACAGTATGCTTCAATTTGCATTCAGACTCCACAGCATTTTCCATCTGTCGGAGTTGTCTTGGATCATTGCACTGCTGAGAAGAACTAAGCCTATCAAAGTTTGTCATTACACAATGTCACCGTTACTTTATACCATATTCTTCTAGTTCTGTTAACTTCACTCAGCATAAATTCATGTATGTTTTTCTAGGTCTTCCTGAAATCTGCCTGCTCATTATATCTTATGGAACAATAATATTCACTACATTCATATACCACAACTTGTTCAGTCATTACACAATTGATGGACATCCCCTGAATTTCCAATTTTTGGCCACCACAAAAAGAGCTACTATAAATATTTTTGTACATGTGAGTACATACATGTACTTTTCCCTGTTTATGATCTCTTTGAGAAAAAGACAGAATTGTGGTATTGCTAGATCAAAGGGTATGCACAGTTTTATAGCCTTTTGGGCATATTTTCAAAATGTTCTCCACAATGGATGGATCTTCACAATTTTACCAACAATTCATTGGTGTTCCAATTTCCCCAAATCTCCAACTTTATCATTTTCCTGTTCTGTCATGTTAGTCCATTGGATAGGTGTAAAGCTGTAACTCAAAGTTGTTTTAATTTGCATTTCTCTAATCATTAGTGATTGATAGCATTATTTCATATGACTATAGATAGCTTTAATTTCTTTAAAAATCGCCTGTTCATATCTTTTGACCATTTATCAAATGTTAAATAACTTGTATTCTTATAAATTGGACTCAGTTCTCTATGTATTTTACCCATGTTTCCCCGATAATAAGACACTGTCTTATTAATTTTTTGGACAGAAAAACACCAGAGGGCTTATTTTCAGGGGAGGGCTTATTTTAATGAACATTGACAGCAATTTTAATAAACAGGTAAATGTGAACAAAAAAATGTACCAGCAAGCAAATCACTGGGGAAGAACAGGATGACGCTCTCACTGCTGCAGCTCTGATTGGATGCAGCTCGGGGCACGGGGGGGGTTTTCGGGGGGGGGGGGGGAACGGTGCATACAGAGGGTACCGTAATGTAGCGCAGGGGATCACCTTCACTACAGTAGCAATCTCAATAGGGTTTATTTTCGGGGGAGGACTTATTTTAGAGGAATCTTACACAGTAAGGGGAGGGCTTATTTTCGGGATAGGTCTTATTATCGGGGAAACACGGTAGAAATGAGGCCTTTACCTCAGACACTTAACACAAAACTAGCTGTGTGACCTTGGGCAAGTCACTTAACTCCAATTGCCATACCTTTCCTCTTCCAAAAAGCAAAAAAAAAAAAAAAAAGCAAACAAACAAACTAAAAGAAATGAGGCCTTTATCAGAGACACTGGTTGTAAAATTATTTCCCAGCTTTCTGCTTCCTTTCTAATCTTGGTTGCATTGGTTTGTTTGTGCAAAAAAAACTTTTAAATTTAATGTAAGCAAAATTATCCATTTTGCATTTCTTAATGATAAACCTCATTTTTCAAATATATTCTTTATACCTGTATTTTAAAAAGGACAATATGGTTGCAATGTCTAAGGTCATTTGGAGAAAGAAACAACTGAAGACAAGGGATTCATAAGAGAACATGAGTTCTTTAAAAAAAAAAAAAGGACCATAAAGGACCATTGATTTAGAACTAGAAAGTGCCTTTTGAGGTCATGTTCTATAGTCTAATCTAGAGGAAGGGAATCTGCTGCCTCAAGGCCACATGTGGCCCTCTAGGTCTTCAAGTGTGGCCCTTTGATTGAATCCAAACTTCACAGAACAAATTCCCTTAATAAAAGGATTCCTTCTATAAAACTTGGACTCAGTCAAAAGGCTATACCTAAGGACCTAGAAGACCACATGTGGCCTTGAGGTGGCAAGTTTCGCATCCCTGTTCTAATCTCTCACTGTACTAATGCAGGGAACTAGTTTCCAGGGATATTAAGTAATTTATCCAAGGTCACAATGGTAGTAGTAAGTAGACAAGACTTACATGATACCTTTCCCTTGTTTCATGAGTACAAATACTATCCAGATTCATAGGATCAGAGTTTTAGAGTTGAAAGGGGACGAGCAAGTCCAAATCCTTCATTTTAAAGATAAGGAAATTGGGGGCCACCAAGTGGTACAGTGAATATAGCATCAACCCTAGAGTCAGGAGGACCTGAGTTCAAATTTGACCTCAGACACTTAACACTTACTAGCCCTGTGACCTTGGGCAAGTCACTTAACCCCAATTTCCCTGCTCTCCTCTCTCCAAAAAAGAAAAAAAAAAAGATAAGGAAATTGAGACTAGGTGAATTTAAGTGAATTACCAAACTCATATAAGCAATAATTAACAGAATTGTGATTTGAACCCAAGTCCTTTGATTACAAACTCAGCTTTTCCTACTACACCATACTACCTCTCTATTCTAAAACACATTTTTACAGAAAAGCCGCTCTTACAAATTTCATGTACATAAAGTAACTCAAACTAGGTAAGGAGTCCATCCCTGCCTTAGGAGATATGAATTAATAAACAGACTTGAATGACTGATGACTGGAAACAAGCCTTGCTGCTATTTAAAGGGAGTCTTCTAAAGTGCCTGAGGGTGCTTGAATAGTTTGTTCCATTAATTAGTTTAAATGTCACACTACAGTCTAACTTCCATGACTAATTTGTTTAGGAAATTCCTTATTCATATGCAAGAAGAATAACCTTTGTCTCTATCCCATTCTAAATTTACACTAAATTGGTGGCATCCAAATTAAGGATAATGAAGCTTCCATCCCTTTGAAATTCTTTCCCTTGTCAGTGGAGTGGTAGAGGGCAGGACACTATGGAGGTTCACAGGACTCTTAGGGAGCAACAGCAGAGGTTTACCACATAGCTTCAGAAGTGATGCACCATCGGAGCTCTAGAGTGATCCCTGTGACTAGATATAGGAGCAAAAGAAGCAAGTTAAGCAAAAACTGCTGGTTTTGAAAAAAAGTAAGCAAACTTGGGAAAATGCCATACTATTGATACTAATGGAAGGCAGGCAGGCAGGCAGGCAGGCAGGCAGGCAGGAAGGCAGGAAGGAAGGAAGGAAGGAAGGAAGGAAGGAAGGAAGGAAGGAAGGAAGGAAGGAAGGAAGGAAGGAAGGAAGGAAGGAAGGAAGGAAGGAAGGAAGG
>NW_027187330.1:12377841-12383327 GCF_028583685.1 Petaurus breviceps papuanus
AGGAAGGAAGGAAGGAAGGAAGGAAGGAAGGAAGGAAGGAAGGAAGAAGGAAGGAAGGAAGGAAGGAAGGAAGGAAGGAAGGAAGGAAGGAAGGAAGGAAAGAAAGAAAGAAAGAAAGAAAGAAAGAAAGAAAGAAAGAAAGAAAGAAAGAAAGAAAGAAAGAAAGAAAGAAAGAAAGAAAGAAAGAAAGAAAAAGAAAGTGCAGGGGAATATATGAGGTGAAATGTCACTGAACTAATTGGAACAGCGTTCTATCATTATGTTTTGTGTCAAATGCTCTGCCTGCCAACTCGCATGGAAGGAAACATTCTCACGCAAAGATATAAAGGCACTCAGAGGTAGAAGCAGTGGGCCAGTGCATGCACGCAAGTGTATACCTATACATATATGCACACACATAATATGAATAATATATAATTCCGAGTTTACCATAACTATTCACTTTTCATCTTCTCTATCCCAACAGTAAGCACAGAGAGAAAGCCAACTGGGCTATTTTCCAGTTCAGACCTGAGGTTCCAGCAATTCAGCAAGTCTGACTCAAACAATTTCCCCTTAAGTCTTGTGCTACTGAAATGTGATAGGATGGAATCTGCTTCATCCATGATAAGCATTAGTGAATGAGGACATTTAGATCATCCAGACATTCAACAGAGACTTAGGAGATAAAATAGTTTACTGTGAAGAGAAGGAAAGGGGTTTAGTTGATGAGGTTCTTTGCAACTATATGATCTTAGTCAATTTACTTAATGCCATTCCAATTATCTCCCTCTCCCCCCTCCCCCAATAAAAGAGGACAAATTAAAATTGATTCCTTCCTTTCTTGGAGGAGTGTTGTAACCATTAATAAAATTATGTGTTTGAAAATGCTAAACTTTGGGGGAAAGACTACATTGTTTCAAGGAAAATTACAAACTAAATCTAAATCCAATTCAATAAATGTTTATTGAAAGCTTACTATGTGCAAGTCACTGTTTTAGGTTTGAAGATACAAAGATAACAGATCAAACAGCTCCTGTTTTCAAAGAGCTTGCGTTATATTGGAGTTGGTAATTCAAGTAGGGAAAGAGCATTAACAGTTAGGGAGTCTAGGGAACTCCTGTTGGAGGTTTCAAGTTATGCATTCGGTGACAGAATCATAAAATTATATTTCTAGGGCATCCATAGAGCTCCTCTTTCCTTTTACTGGTGAGGAAACTGGACCCAAGAAGGTTAATTGACTTCCCCAATGTAATACGGATAATGATTTTGTCAGATTTAGCATTTGAACGAGTTCTTCTTATTCTGGAGCCGGTGTTTTAAAAGTTCACTTTACTGCAAATAACATAGTTTTCATATATATGTATATATATATATATATATATATATATATATATATCCCATATCTAGATCAAAGATGTCAGAAAACTGTATATGAGTCTATTACATGTTAAGGATTGTGTAAGGTGTTATGAGGTATATAGGAAGCACAAGTCATGTAATCTCTTCTCTCAGCAAGTGTTCAGTCTTGCTAGACAGGAGGAACATAACTAAAAGAAACAAAACAATAAGGGAGACTCATCTGCCAAATTGGGTGATTATGATTCTAAAGGCAATAAGAATTCAGATCAGGAAGAGTTCAACACAGGACAGAATACTAGGGAAGTGTTCAAAAAGAAGGGGTAGTATTTAAACCAGGCTTTATAGCATGGGTAAGAGTTGAATTGATGGAGAAGATGAGAACATGGGATCAGAACAGATCTCCATGGCTATAGGACAAAATCATAATCTAAACCTGCAGGACACAGGTAATGTATGTTGGTATGGGTCAGTATTTAAGTTTCTATGGGTTATGGACTTAATTTTATGAACCTTCCAAGATGGGTTTGACTGGGTACAGTTTTGCAACAAGGAGACAGTGGAGGTTGTTTAATTATTGTGATAACCTGATGCAAGTGGTGACTTAGGAATATTAGCATGGTTCTTTGTAGAAAGGATGATAATGAGGAAACCTGGAGGCAGGGAAGGCAGCTAGCAGAATGAGGCCACAATCCAGACTGGGGATGAAGAGAGCTCAAACTAGGCTAGTGGTCAATATAAGAAAGTAAAATAGGGATTAATCAGCAGACTTTTAGAGGAAGATGTGGCTCTGTGAAAGATTGGGTCAATGGGACTAAGGTGGAAGAAATATCAAATTTGGACCATTAAACCTTAGAAAGACCTTTGAGATCATAGAGGTTATCTAGTCCAAACATTCTTAGCCTTTTTGTATATCAAGGCCCCCTCTAGAAGTCTGGTGAAGCATATGTCTCTCTTCTCTGAGGGTTTTTAAAATGCATCAAATAATATACATAGGTTACCCACAATATGAATTATATTTACACAAAGTAATCAAAATATTAAAAAAAGTTTATGAACCTCAAGTTTAAGGACCTATGATTTGTGTGAAGATCTCATTTTATAGAAGAGAAAACTGCCACTCAAAGAGGTGAACTTGACTTAGCCGAGGTCACACAAAAGGTTTAAAGAAAGTCAGAATTGAAATAAAATATTCTAACAGGACAAGGTTCATTCCACTACACCATTTTAAGATTTTTGACATGAGACACTGGTAGAAAAGATAAAATGTTCTTGTGGAACTTTTCATAATAGATAACATCTTTATAGGCAGGTACAAAGAGCCCAAAGGACAAAAATGCAGCCTGTATTTCCTCTGCCTTGGTCAGGGATAACTTTAGCAATAGTTCCATATCTGTATATGTATGGATATGTGTGTATGTGCATGTTGTGTGTCTATTTTCTAAAGTTCTTCTACTGTCAACCACTTGGTTTCCTACCAAAAGTAATTTAAAACTATAAAAAAATCCAGAATTACAAAGGAAAACTTTGACTGTCATATCCTATTGCATCAGCCCATCACTTTTCATAGAAGTTTGATCACCCTTTACTTCCTACTTTTAGAATATTAGCCTTGTGCTAATGCAAATAATACCATTCCATTAAAATAGTACTGATATCATTCTTTTAATAATAATAATAATTATTATAATTAATAAACTGAATAACAATTCTGAATAATAAACTGAACCTAAAATTATTTTTTCTTTGCCTCACAACCCAAGTAATGACCTAGAAGAGCATTTTTGCTTCCATAAAATATAGCTCGACTGCAGTATTATCCCCAGCTTATGGATTTTTCTGCTTAGAATCCTTGAAATTAGGAAGCCAAGGTCAAGGGTGACTATTTTTTTTTAATTCCAAATTTCTTTTACAAAATAAATTCCTTGTTTTTAAATTCTAAAAATTAAAGCAGAATAATTTTTCTCCTACCATAAATTGATCAAATAAATGTGATGTTGCTAAATTCAACCAAGGGAAGGAAACCCTGAGACATGTCCTCAAAGGATTTTTCTCTTTCATATTCGTCATCCACAATTCAAAAGAGACAGAAAGAAGACTATTCTTTATTTTCCTTTACTTTGGCATAATAATTTTAAAAAGCAGTGAAAAGCCAAAAATTGTTTTTAATCTACCCTATAGAATCAAAGTCCAGGAATTCCTTAGCAGTTTAACCAACCAGATTGTTTATAATAAGTAGAGTTTGAAACAAAATATAACAAATCACTCTGAGCGCTCAATAAATCAAAGGCATTTCATAAAATTATAGAATCATAGCATTTTAGAGTTGAGTGTGCCTTTTCAAGAGAATCTTTCACCTTGAGAATTCAAAAGATAGGTATTGTTATGAGTTTTATGAGTTAACGATTAATCAATCAATATAAGAATTTTAGGTGTCCACTATGTGGTAGGTACTATAAGATTCATTAGAGTTAAAAATGAAAATAATGGCCCTGGCCCTCAAAGAATTTAAAATCCTTTAGGGAGAAAAAAATGTACATACAGAGACATATCTACAGATTCTATGGATGATGAATATAAATAGCACTTTTGCTAAAGAAATTGGGAGGGAGAAGAAAAAATATATACCCATATGTAGAAAAATATAGCACCTCTTTTTGTGGTGACAAATAATGGGAATAAAGAGGGTATCTATCAATTGGAGAATGACTAAATTAATTAGATATGAATACAATTGAATATATGCTTTAAGAAATTATGAAAGGGAAGTTTCAGAGAAACCTGAGTGGACACATATGATCTGTTGCAGTTAAATGATCAAAATCAGGAGAGCAATTTAAACAATAACAACATTGTTGTAAAGGCAAATAACTTTGAATGACTTCAGAACTCAAAAAACAACACAGTAACCAAATACTATTTGAGAGGACACATGGTGAAATATGCAACTCCTGTTTGGACAGGACTTAGGGTATGAAATGTGACATATATTTATTGAATATGAACAATCGGGGGAAAATGATTTATTGTGCATATTTTTTTGTTTTTCTTTGTTTTGTTTGCAATGGGAGGGAGGAGGATAGAGGAGAAAAAAATTTTAATTGAAAAAACAAACTTTAAAAAAGTATAAATAGATAATAAAGGAATGACTCATCAGTGAAAACAGTATCAATCTGTCCAAAGAACTATAACTTTTGTTGAAATCCTAGAGGGAATTAGACTGCCTTACATTAGCAATCAGAACTTCTTAATGTCCCCATGCAAGTATCCTATGGAAATAAAAGTAAAAACTATCAGCTTATTTTGCTGTGAGATATTTATCTAACAATGCTTTATAGCTTGCAAGTCAAAAGTTATTATGGGCCCTTTCCACCCCCTAGCTACAATATTAGAACTACTGAATCAACCCCTGAAAAATCGATGTTTACTTGTACTAAACTTCAAATCAACAAATAATTGCAGTAGTCATCTGTAACAAGGATTGATCCCCGTGACTTGAATCTATAGTCTTTTTCTTTAAAAATAAAATCCATACTGGTTAAAGGTAGTTTCATTTTCCAGCTCAGATATGAGATTCTAGCAACTCAGCAACTTTTCTTCTAAGATTCCCTGTATAACTCAGACATTATTGATGTGTGATAAGTTGGAATCAGCATTGTCAGTAATAATCCTCAGTTACTGAAAACTTGGGCTATAGGGTCATTTAACAGGAGCCTATGGTTATTGTGCAAAACTAGAAGTAAATTTAGTTTGATATATTTGATGTTGATGATAAAGAATGCATACAGAAAAGAATAATCACAAAGGTTTTTGCAACCATGCCATGGGGGAATAGTTAGAGAGGATATTGGGCCTGGAGATGAAAGCTAGGGGGAGGGCATTATATCTGTATTAAATTCTGACTCCAATCTGGCTTTCCATCCTCATTTTATATTACTGAGGCAGTTTGATGGCACAGTGGAAAAAGTCCTGAACTTGGAGTCAGAAAGACCTGAGTGGAATGAATTATAGAAGTTGGATCTATCTTTCTATCTGTTTGTCAATGTGTCTATCTCTACATAGATAAATAGGTATTTGTATTTAGAAGAAATGAAAGGAAGAAAAGAAAGAAAGAAAGAAAGAAAGAAAGAAAGAAAGAAAGAAAGAAA
>NW_027187330.1:12383337-12390575 GCF_028583685.1 Petaurus breviceps papuanus
AAAGAAAGAAAGAAAGAAAGAAAGAAAGAAAGAAAGAAAGAAAGAAAGAAAGAAAGAAAGAAAGAAAGAAAGGAAGGAAGGAAGGGAGAGAAAGAAAGAGAGAAAGAAAGAGAGAGAAAGAAAGAAAGAGAGAAAAGGAAGGAAGGAAGGAAGGAAGGAAGGAAGGAAGGAAGGAAGGAAGGAAGGAAGGAAGGAAGGAAGGAAGGAAGGAAGGAAAGAAGGAAGGGAGATTTCCCCTAAACATCCCTATTAATTATTTATTACCTGAAACTAATATTACTTTGCATTTCTTCTTACAATATTTTTGGTTTAGAAAAAGTGATCAAAGAGTTCATCTATAGTTCATTCGTTCATTTAATGAATACTGATAATGGGTCTATTTTGTGAAAGCCATATAGGATGTGATCTTGCTCTCCAAGTGCTTACAATTTAGTTTTATTTCATCTTTTAGGGAGCTTTTCTTTTTTTCTTATAGTCTCAAAATGAGGGAACTGCACCCACACCTCCACCATACCATTTAATTCTACTTATAATTTACAACATAGGTATGACAAAGGAAGGAATCAGATTTATTCAGTCCTATTTTTACTCATGGAGCCCCTGAAATAAATGGATTTAGAATTGGTTGAAGTCATCCATCACATCACTTGCAAAGAATTATGTCTAGTATACTCATTGAATATCTGTTAGCTTAGCTTTAAGGTGACCTCGGAATTTATTTAGTTCACACTCTCTAGAGTATTCTACAAAACATGATTATCCATACTCTGAATATCACCAGGGTCAGGATAAAGACACTTGTTGAGATGGCAGTTCATGTCACTTTTGGTCAGTTCTAATGACATGGAAGCAAGCTTAAGGATACAAGTTAATAATAGGTGTTGAAAATAAGAAAGAAGTGTTATTACATTTTATTCCTCCCACATAACCTTTAAAGGCTTAAAAAATTGACAATTATGAAGCATAATTAACTTTTTTTTTTCAATTTGACCTAAGTACAGTACCTTTCAGAATAGAGCTGGGGAAATTGGGATCATAGAATGGGAATTTGACCTCTCTCCAAATGTCATGAGATGGTTAATAATTTAGCAAGCTATAATTTAGACACTCATATTATCATAATGCTATGTGGTGTGTGTGTGTATGTATGTTCATTGCCTATTTTTCAGTACTTTTTAGGTCTTAGCTTACCCAAATACAACATAATGCTCATAAGTCAAGGTCACAGGATTGTATCTTATACCAGTGAAATATCTTCCCAAAGATATGTACTTATATATCTATATAGGTAATGCATATGGATATTTGCCATATGTGTGTTTGCCTATATGTGTGCATGTATACTTCAAAGCCAAGGACATATGCCTATAAATAGAGCTGGCCATTTCTCAAATGCCACTAATCTTCAAAGAAAATAGTACTATGATAAATTGGTGTCTCAATGTGTAGTCTGTACTGGAAAAATAACCTAAGGTTGCTATTCTACTGTCTTTAATGCACAAAGTACAGAAGAATTTTGAAAAATTAGATAATCTTATAAATTTTACTTAAATTTTTTTTGTTATTTAATGCTTGACAAACATCACAATGCATGAGCCTTTTCCCATAAATTTGTAAGAAGACAAAAATATTACCGCATGTGAAACTATGGATCTCTATTTTGTATAGCTGGCAACTCATAAAAGAATATAATAAATTCAGCTTATTTATTTTTCCTGTCTCTGTCCGAACCTTCTGTTGTTTTCTTCTATTGATTTTTTAAAAATGATCCATCCTCTTTTTCTTTGTTATTCTTTTTGAGCTCCCTATAACTAATCCTCCTCTTCCATTCAAGCTCTTTCCCCTCTCCTCTCCCCCCCAAAAAAATCCTCCATTGGAACCAATATATATTCCAAAGTTTGAACACTGTAGTCCTATGGAATATTTTCTATTCATTTAAGTTTTCTGAATATATCCCAAGTTATGTAAGAGGTACCAGTAGTTATGGATACCCACTTCAGCTCATTATCATAATTACATTTATTCTCTCTCATGGGGAAACATTACTGTAGTAATTGAAATGATATAGCAGGTTTCACATCTCTAACTCCCTTGACACAAGACTTAGGGCTCTTTTGAGTTGGGATTCCTTAGGGGAAAAGAAATTCTTTTTACTAATTTTCATACCCCCTTTTTATATTAAGTACTAAAAACCAAACCACTCAAACTAGTCACTCTCAGTACAAACACAGATATTTAATTTTGGTCACAAAAAGTTATAATACTATAAATCACACAGGAGTGTGCAATTTCAGGAACCTAGGGTAGTTATAGAGTTCAACTCTGTCCAATTTAGGCATTATAAGCTTGTGATAGCTTTCTAATAGTCTACCTACTGGATTTCTCCCCCTCTCCTTCTCAGGATTGTTAAGTAAGGTACTATTTAATAACGTTGTCATCATCATCCTCACCTTCATCATTGTCAATATCATCATCATTATTATTTGCCTCACTGGTTGAAGAAGCAACAGATTTTACCTGAACTGAAAGTTGATTAGAAATAACTCAGGTTAAGCTGCAGGCTGACTGTGTTCCATTATGTCTCTGAGAAACAGATCTGCTCTAATCTCAGCTTCTATTCAACTTGTTATTTTTTTTTGTCAGCTTCTATTCAACTTGTCATTTTATTTTTTCACTGTGAGCTGCATTCACTTTGATCCACTGTTTAGTTCTCACTGGGAACCAGAGCCATTTAATCTCTTTTAGAGGCAAAACTGACTTTTCCGTTAACCCATTAACTCTTAACAATTAGAGACCGAGGTATTCACAGCCTGAATATACCAAATGGACAATAAGTATGGGCTATGACTATAGTAATAATGCATTTCTATAACAGACTATTCACCAGAGATTTAAAATGTTCCTCCACTAAAGTCCCAGTACTCCAACACGTCACTGTAGTATGGCATTAACTAACTCTGGGTTCTCTGCATAAGACTGTGCTGATACAAAACAGACTCTTGTGGGTCTCACCATGGTAAAATGAATTGAGGTACAGGCCTTGTGAGAAATCATATGTCTACAGTCTATGGATACTGTCTAGCTAATTTTGGAGAGAACCCAGCAGTTCACAATAACATTCCATCTAATAATTCTTTGTGATTCAACACCTCCATTAATGGAAGGAGGTTCTGGTTAGATCAAATAATGAATCCTTGAAGAAGCTAAATTTATTGGGCCTTCAACTGTACACCCCCCCCCAAAAAAAAAAAACCTTTGCATTATTCTAAGAATGAATAATTAATATTTACTCTGTAACTTGCTGAATCAAATCATTAAATAGCATTATCATTTTCTATGATACTCATATTCTACTTTCTGACTGTCTCCACGAAAGCTGACATATTGAAAAGAACATGAATCTAGTCTATACTCAGTCACTTATCACCTGAATGACCTTTGCCATAGTACTTTACCTTTTTCTGTGCCTTGGTTCCTACCCTTTCTAAATCATAGTATTAAGAGAGCTAAATGATGGTATTAATGCTAATATCTTGTTTACATATGCTAACGTACTCTAAAACATAGATAATATTACTATAATTGCATGTGACTTTTTCTGTAGCATGACTACTCAATGTTCACAGGAAAGACCCAGAATTTTCTACCTCTGAGTTTTGGCAAATGCTATTGCATCAGCTTCGAGTTGCTTCCATACATTTACCCATCCCATAATTGATGCTACAGATATCTTATGCAACCTTAGTCTCTTCAACTCAAATGTCATTGTCTTCCAGTTATGCCTTCTATTTTAATTGGCATAAAATTTCATTCTATCCTGAAGGCCTTTGCATTTCCTTAAGTATATGTCTTATTTTTCCTATTAGAGTATAAAG
Source organism: Petaurus breviceps papuanus (assembly GCF_028583685.1). Lineage (NCBI taxonomy): Eukaryota > Metazoa > Chordata > Mammalia > Diprotodontia > Petauridae > Petaurus > Petaurus breviceps. The sequence goes on from NW_027187330.1 coordinate 12,387,213, forward strand.
TCCTGGAGGGGCAGGGGACCTAGTTCTATCATTTTATCTCCCAAAGGGCTGTATATTCAATGAGTGTTGAAAAATAATATGTATTTGTAGGTGAGGAAGTAGCTATGTATCAGGGAGAAAGGAAGAAGGGTGGTAGGGAGGTGAGACTTCTGGTTGACTGAGAGACTTTACAACCAACAACACTGAGTACTTCCGAAAGGGGTAAACTCTTCAGAGAAGAAGGGAAATATGGTTGTGAGAGGAAAGCAGGGACTTTTGAATAGCAGATAAGAGATATCCTTGGAGCTATAGACATGTGTGGAAACCAGCCTTCTCCTCCTCCAAAAATATGCACACAGAAACATGTCCCTTGATTCCAAAAACCCTAGTGACAAAGAACAGATTTCGCCCCATCTCCCTTTGATATTTCTCTCTTCATGGTTAAGCTGAGACTTTATATTTCTTCCAGGTTTAACAGGGTATTTTTTCTGGGATAGTCTATTCTCTACACTAATCTGTAAAACACTCAGATTTCTGTGTATTGCTTACTGTAATAAAAGGGTTTAGTTATTCTAGATGGATTTTTTATAACTGGTTTTTGATGAGTTGGAGGTATACTGGTAATAGTACACTAACATAGTTACTTGTCCCTAGAGAGCAATCAGAGAATGAGGCTTTTATTTAGAACCAATTGTGCTACCAGATTGCAGATAATTGTTGTGAGACAGATATGATTCCAACACAATATGCCTTTATATATATCCACCACAATATGGAGGTGAGAAGAAAGGGCAGAGTGGATAGCGACCATAGTCCTAGATTCTGCCTACCTCTTCTATTTCAGGTCAGAGTGATAGGCATGTCCCTCTATACTTTCACAAAGGTGGAAATCACAATCCTCTTGGGAGATGGAGTGAACCAGATCCCAGATCAAATAGCCACATGTGAGCTAGCCGTATTTATTTGATCTGGCTATCAGTCATCTATTTAGCCCCCAGATAGAAGAGGGGAAGGGAAGAAGGAAGAAAGAAGTAGGCAAGGCAAAGACAGAAGAAAAAAGAAAGAAAATAAAAAAGGGAAAAATGAGAAGGGGTAAAAGGAATGGGGAAGGAGAAAAACATTATGAAAGCATCTTTCTACTCTTCTGAGTCTCATCTTGTGCATTAGGTATTGCAAAGACTGAAGCTACAAATCATTAATTGTATGACACATTGTCTACTGGGGCATATTGAGTCCCCAAATCAACAACCCTTCTTTCAAGGTTTTGAATATGTAGACAATCAGCCTAAAATGCCACACCAAGGGTTATGGAGTCTTCATGAATCTTTCAACATCCTCAGAATAAATCTATCATCATCACTACTTTTATATTTGAACTTGCTATTGTTCCCACTTTTTCTTTTTCTTTTTCCCCCCTTTTCTTATCAGTGTGAGGCTTGGATGAAATGCAACTTGATTCATGGAAAAAGTTCATTTTTAGATAAGGTCAGTCCTCTCCTAATTCTTTTTTGACTCCTTTCAAAGAATACATACACACATACAAATGCACACACACACATATACAAACACACATACACACATAAATATATACAAATCTATATGTATGTATATACATATATAGATCTATACACATGCATATATGCACACACATGCACATACATAAATACATACTTAAAATTTGAGATAAGTATTTTCAAATGTCTGAACTTAGAATTAAACCTTAAAAGAGTAAAACATTGTCTTTAGATATGTATTTCATGATATAAATAAACTGGTTTGCAGGGTATTTGTTTTAGACCTTCATTATAACTTTTTAAAACCTTGAGTTTAATGAAGGCTCGTGTTTCCTTCAATTGTCAATAAATCTGTAATTTACTGTCTGTCTTTAGAGTGTAGGTACACAGTTGAGAAACTCTGTAAGAGAAGTATTTATGACGTTAAAAATCTTATTTTTCTCTGAAAATGTATAAGATTCAGTAAATAGAACATAATTACCTTAATCATTCACTAGAGGGTAGCACTTAATTTACCATCTACAACTTAGTTCTCATCCAGAAAATACTAGTTTAAACAAAAAGCCTTCTTTAATAATTACTAGCACCTTTTTTTAATTAAAATAAATAGAAAACTTAGAGTTTTATTTACTAGGATAGATAAAAGATAACAAAAAATAAATGAACTCTTCTTCAATATTAAAACTGTCTAGTAACTAACCCTCTGCCCTGGGTTCTCTTTTCTATTTTCTCTTTTGGTAAAGTCATTAAGTCCCATGGCTTATATCACCATGACTATACAGATGATTCCCAGATTTATTTACTAGTCTCTCTCCTTCACTTTATTCCCATATCCTGCATCACTAACTTTCTGTAGATGATTTCCAACTAGATATCCTGTAGAAATATTAAGTTCAGTATGTCCAAAGGAGAGCCCATTAGCTTCTCAACCCCACCCCTACCCACTCTTCTCAGTCTGCCTAATACTGTCAGCAAACAACTCAAAACACTCTAGTGGTTCCTGATTTCCTCCAGAATCAACTATAAAATTCTTTCTTTAGCATTTAAATGTCTTCATAATTGACCCCCATTACCACCCACATCTTCAAACTCTTCATATACATTACACAACAACCCACATACTCAATGCTTATTGACTCACTGAGTAATAATAACAATGATAAATTTTACATGTATTAACTCATTTTATTCTAAAAAATAGTCTGTGAGATTGTACTACACACTTCATTATCCCTATTTTATCGAGGAGGAAACTGACATTTGGCATGCTAAAAAGGTTTGCTCATGTAGTTAAAAGTATCAGGGAAAGGAATTAAACCCAATTCTTGCCAGGTTCCAAGTATTCTGTTTTTTTTTTTTTTCTGTACACCACATTCTCTCACATGGGTACAAGAATATAAATACGTGTAGACATATGTGTATATTCTTCTTCCTTCTAACTGCAGATTACATTTCTCTAGTAGTTATGTTTGTATTCAGCCAACTTTGTCCTTCTCCAAAATATGCAAATAAAATCTTTCAGCAATCATCTTGGTCTCTAATTGTTTTGAACAGATTTTGTATTCTTATTATATCTAAAAAAATCATTCTACCAAAATAAATAACTTTCCTTCCTTCCTTCCTTCCTTCCTTCCTTCCTCCCTCCCTTCCTCCGTTCCTTCCTTCCTTCCTTCCTTCCTTCCTTCCTTCCTTCCTTCCTTTCTTCCTTCCTTCTTTCCTTCCTTCCTTCCTTCCTTCCTTCCTTCCTTCCTTCCTTCCTTCCTTCCTTCCTTCCTTCCTTCCTTCCTTCCTTCCTTCCTTTCCTTCCTTTCTTCCTTCCTTCCTTCTTTCCTTCCTTCCTTCCTTCCTTCCTCCCTCCCTCCCTCCCTCC
>NW_027187330.1:12390675-12403117 GCF_028583685.1 Petaurus breviceps papuanus
CCTTCCTTCCTTCCTTCCTTCCTTCCTTCCTTCCTTCCTTCCCTTCATTCTTTCCTTCCTTCCTTTCTTTACATTTTTTTCCTTCCTCCACACCCCACACCTTTCAAATATTCTTCACCTGGTATTTGATCAGTCTAGGAAAATTCCTAGGGTGTAAATTGTCAAAAGACAGTTTCCTGGCCTATAAACATTTAGAGTATTGTCAGAGACAGGACATGAACCTAGAGTTATTCCTGTTTCCATGGCTGGTTATCTATCTACTTGGCTAATGATGTCTCTTTTTACATGCACCAAGGTATGACTATATTTGACCTAAGTATTATATACCTCAGTGAAAAGTCAAGATATGGATCTAGAAGTTTTTCATTGTCTCTTCTGGTTCTAAAATTCTATAACTCTGAAATTCTACTGATTTCCCTATAAAAATCCCTCAGCATATTAAAGAATTTATGCATCCCTTCCAAGAACATTATTTGATTATATTAAGTTGTATTTTAAAAATATTTTAAATAAAGTTATAGGGGTGTTCAGTTGGGAGTTCAGATTTTCTCTAGGTTTAATTCTAGTTATGGCTTTAATTAATCTGTATCACCTTGCAGAAGTCATTTCACTTCTATTTGGCTCTATGTGCTCATCTTCTAAATTAAATCCTAATTGATTCTATGGTCCTTTCCATCCTTAAATTGATTGCTGTATGTTTATTTTGGACATGGACAATAAACTTTTCTAGAGATCTAATTCTCTGGAAGACTCTGCCTCATTGTTCTACTTATCCAGCTAACAAAGTGCTCTCTCTCTTTCTCTCAATGAACTGATTTCATCCTCCATTTAATCTATTTAGTATCTAATGTCTGAACATCTACTATATGCAAGGTATTATTCAAAAAGTTTCTCCCACAGCTCTCTTCTATGCATCCCCCATTCTAATAAACTTAAAATAACTATAGCTTCCAGGGCATAGCATGTGCTCCCCTACCTCTCTGGAGTTGACTTATGCTCTTTCTTCTTCCTGAACTACTGCATTCACAAATCCAGCTCACCCTATAAATGTCATTGAGTACATTATTTATACCTACCTTATGGCACTAATCTCATTCTACCTTGTATGGCAGTCAGTTGTTCATATGTCATTTTCTCTAAAAGTCATAAACTCCTCAAAGTCAGGGTTTGGTCTTATTTATCACTGTATCTCTCCTTCTCCCACCATGATGTTTTTCATGATTCAGTGTTCAATAAATGCTGGTTGGTTTAATTAAGGGTATACTCTTAGAACACTGCACCAGAAGTTCACTCTGTGCATTGCAAAAGAATATTCCTGACCATATTTTACCTAGAAATAAAATATAAACTATCAGCATGACCTTGACAAGAGATTACAGATAAAGAGAAGACAAGTAGCCAATGCCATACTTTCTCTCTTTAACAAGTCCTCAACAACTTTCCTTTACTCATCTAGGATTACATATTAAGCCTCCATCCTTGAATATGATTTGTAGCTACAGAATAGCTTTTTATACTTTTAAATGACTGTTTGGATATATGCAAAGGCAATTCCCTGACTTTAAGTGGAAGGCAACCATTAGTCAGCTGACTTTTGGGCTACATGTGGCTTTAAATTTTGCCTTACAATATTCACCATTATTACTAGGTGATAAATTGCAATAAGAAAATGTACTCCTCTTTCCCTGCAAACTCCTTTCTGTCTTCTTTAAATGTGCTCAGCAGTACTTAACAGTACATCAAAAGATACAAAAAGTCAATGTACCCTGAAGCAAATTGCAGACATGTTGGACAGCTTCATAATGACCTGTAGATCATTAAATCGCCATAGTTACTGCCGTCAGTGATTCCGGCAGATACACTGACAAAGTAGTTTAAAGAAAATTAAGGAACAAATTGAAAATATATAGGCTCCCATGTTGCCATGGTTACCTCTCTGTAGGAACTGTGCATATGAAGTCCTGACCAACCTCTCTGTATGGAATATTAATGGCTAGCTATGTGTCCAATCTGAAATAGAACTAGTTTGCTATTGACAATCAGATCCACATTAATAGCACCTGTCTAAAGCTGAATAGATCTAAAAAAGTAGCCAGCATCATCAAATATTCTACCACTTCCTCCCACTCAATTTGTCTTCGTTAGTACCCTGAGAGGTAGCCTCGATGGGAAGAATAAGGCTGAGGGAGGTAATAAACCAATGGTGGTATTTACCTGCTATTTTATCTCTGACAGCAAAATTGATCCCATTATCCTGATCAATAATAGAAGATCCAAAAAGTAGAAGGAAAATATCAGAATATAGCCCAAGGAATATTCCAAATATATTTTGTTACTTTTTTCTTCTTTGTTATAAACTAGTTTTCCTGACTCCAAGTTCAAATATCTATCGACCATGTCCCACTTTCCCCTTTAAATATGAAAATTTTAAGTTAGGAATTTATTTTATGAGGGACTCATAAATAATTTTCTTTTTTTAAATAATACTTCATATATATATATATATATATATATATATATATATGAATATTTGATTTTAAAACTTTGAATTCCAGATTCATTCCCTTTCTTCCTTTGCACCCATCCTTACTGGGAAGATAAGCAGTTCAGTATAGGTTGTACATGTGTGTCTAATGCAAAACAATAACATAGTAGATATATTGTAAAAGACTGACTATATTTCCCTCCCTCCTATCCCACCTCCCACTTGATCTATTCTCTACTTTGATCCTGTCCCTTATCAAAAGTGGGTGCTTCCAACTTCCCTCCCCCCCAGCCTGCCCTCCCTTCCATCATCCCCCTCTCATCCCCTTCCCCCCCACTCTCCTGGAGGGAGAGATACCATATTTAGTGTGTATTTCATTCCCACCTCAAGCCAAATTAAATGGGAATAAGTTTGACCCATTCCCTTTTGCCTTCCTATTCTTCCCCTCCATTGTAACCATTTTCCCTTGCCTCTTCTACATGAGATGGTTTACACCATTCTGTCTCTCCCCATCTCCTATCATTATATTACTCTCTCACCTCTTAATTACATGTTTTGAGTATCATCCCTTGCTGTTAAATTGGTCCTGTGCCCTCTATCTAAGTATATCTGTAAACATATATACATATATTCACATATACCCTCATATATATATATATATATATATATATATTTCTATTTCTATTTCTATTCCCTTCAACTACTGAGAAAAGTTTCATAAGTTACAATTATTGTTTTTCCATGTAGGAATGTTAATAGTTCACCTATTATAAGTTCCTTATGATTTCTTTTTCCTTTTTACCTTCTCATGCTTCTCTTGCTTCTTGTATCTGAATGTCAAATTTTCTATTCAAGTCTGTTTTTTTTTTTTTTTAGCAAGAATGCTTGAAAGTCCTCTATTCCACTGAATGAACATATTTTCCCCTGAAACATGATACTCAGTTTTGCTAGGTAGGTGACTCTTGGTTTTAATCCTAGCTCCTTTGACCTCCAGAATATCATATTTCAAGCCCTTCTATCTCTCAATGTAGAAGCTGCCAGATCCTGTGTTATCCTGATTGTGTTTCCACAGTATTCAAATTGTTTCTTTGTGGCTGCTTGTAATATTCTCTTCTTAATCTGGGAATTCTGGAACCTGGCTATAATACTCCTAAGGGTTTTCTTTTGGGGATCTTTTTCAGGAGGTGATCAGTGGATTCTTTCAACCTCTATTTTGCCCTCTGGTTCTAAAACATCGGGGCAGTTTTCTTTGAGAATTTCCTGGAGGATGATTTCTAGGTTCTTACTTTGATGATGGCTTTCAAGGTAGTCCAATAATTTTTAAATTATCTCTCCTCTATCTATTTTCCATGTCAGTGGTTTTTCCCATGAGATATTTCACATTGACTTCTACTCTTTCATTTGTTTGGATCTGTTTAACAACATCTTGATTTCTCAAAAAGTCATTAGCTTCCATTTGCTACAATCTAATTCTGAAGCAATGATTCTCCTCAGTGAGCTTTTGAGATTCTTTATCCATCTGGCAAATTTGGCTTTTTAAGGCATTCTTCTCCTCATAGCCTTTTTGAGTCTCTTTTGCCATTTGAGATAGTCTGTTTTTTAAGGTGTTATTTTCCTCAGTCAGCCTGTTGACTCTCATTTCATAATTTTCTTGTATAGTTCTCATTTCTCTTCCCAATTTTTCCTCCACTTCTCTTATCTGCTTTTTAAGGTCCTCTATGGCCTGTAACCAGCTTGTATTTTCCTTTGAAGCTTTTGATGCAGGAGTTTTGATTTCACTGTCTTCCTTGTGTTCATGCTTTGCTCCTTTCTGTCCCCAAAATAGGAGTCTAATGTTGGAATCTTCTGTCTGCTTTGTTTCCTTTGCCTGGTCATGTCACCCCTCAGTCACTTGACCCCAGGGCTTTTTGCCACAGTAAGACTCTGCCACCAGACAGGGGAGCTTTCGTCCCAAACGCTGGGGTTTTCTCAGTTGCCAGAGGTATTAGATGGGTGCCCTCTTTGAGGTCTCCACACGCTCTGACAAGCTGGACACACACCCCAGGACCTCCACCCAATCTGCAATCCAGATCCAAGAAGATTAAAGCAAGAGCAATTACCCCTCAGACTGGTGCTTGGTCCCCCTACACTCTGCAGACCAGGAGCTGAAGCTGCTACTTGGGGCTGGCTGGCCATGCTGTAGTCTCAGTGGCTTCTTTCCCCGGGGGCAAAACCCGAGGCACTCCCACATACTGGGTCCCAAGGTCCAGACTGCACTGACCTCTTACTTTGTCCTTCGCATCTATGTGTTGATAAATCTGGAAAGGGACACAGCTGCTGCTGATCTGGAGTTCCTCCATCGGGGACTGGTCAAGTCTGCCCTAGGGCTAAAGCCTTAGCGTGCGGCAGGGCTCAGCTCCCAGAGTGCTGCACTGGCTGATTCCTGCTGGCCTGCGGGCTGTCCTCAGCGGGAGGTTAGCTTCTCTGTGTCATTTTCTTGGTTCTGCAGCTCCAAAGTTTGTTTAGAGTCCCCTTTTACATGGATTGGGGAAGGTGGAAGCCAGAGACTCTGGGAGGTTGTGTTTCTACTCCACCATCTTGACTCCGCCCCCTCATAAATAATTTTCTATGATTCAAAATCCACCATCTGGCTGAAATAAGTATTCTCATGGATAAACAGCCAGAAGACAGAACAGCATAAAAGACAGTGTGACAGAGCAGATTAATGATTGGTCTTAGAATTAGAGAGTCTTGGGTTTGTGCCCTCCCTCTGACATGTACTGTTAATTAATTCTAAGCAAGGCCCTTAACTTCTTTTTTTTCCTGAGGAGCTTCTTAAGAGTTTTCTCTAGGTGAATTGTTGATCTGCATGTGGGAAGCATATTTCTACAGTGGGGATTCCCTGTACTCCCCCAAAATGTCCAGTCAGCAATGCCTTCAAAATGTAATAATAACGATGATCATGATGATGATGATACATAACAATTTAATTTTTTAAGTTCTTTCCTCTTACAATTTTGTAAGGTGGACAGCATAAAGAAGTGAGATGACTTTAACATGACCAGCAGAATTTGAACCCTGGCCAAAGTCTAGCACTCTTTTCACTATACAAAATCAATATAAACTCTTGGTTTATATATATATGTGTGTGTGTGTGTGTGTGTGTGTGTGTGTGTGTGTGTATGTTTGTGTGTATGTATGTATATATATGTGTATATATGTATATATAATATTATATATAAAATAGAGAGAGAATATATATACAAAACCAATATAAAGATTAAAGAAATTTGATGTCCTGCTGCTACAACATGCAATCTCTATCCTCAAGCCTGCTTTCCCATCTCACAGACAACATATCAGCTCCACATATCCCCATATATGTGCTAACAAATGGGAATAAGACAATTTTTTGGCCTTCTTTCTCTTGTACCTTGCAGTCCCATTGGCTTAATGTAATATTCCTCCCAAGTTTTGGTTCAACAACTCTTCATTATAGAGTCTAGTTTGTCCAAAGCATTGTGATAAGAACTAGAAATTCAAATCCCTCTCCCAAAAGGACAAAATCTCAAACACACATAAAAGGGGACAGTTAGATGGTACAGTGGATATAGTGCTAGGCTTGGAGTCAGGAAGATTTACCTTCCTGAGTTTAAATCTGTCTTCAGCCAGTTACTGTGTCACCCCAGGCAAGTCACTTAACTTTGTTTCCCTCAGTTTCTTTATCTGGAAATGGCAAACCACTCCAACATCTTTATCAAGAAAAAACCCAAGCAGAGTCACAAAGAGTCAGGTATGACTGATACAGCTCAACAGCAATGATGCATAAGACTGTCCTTAAACAACAACAAAAACAACAACAATAATAATAATAATAGCAACAGCTAGCATTTATGTAATGCTTACTATATAGAAGGCACTGAGCTAAGCACTTTAAGGAACTTACTCTTTATTTAAGTAATACTTATACATGGAAAAGTTAATACAAAGTAGATGTCATGTGATTTCAAGAAGCTTGGTTGTCATGGTGGTAGTTCTGAATGCACTCAACTATGGCATACCTCAAAACCTTCAACTCACTCCATTTAAATCCCTTGTCCAAAATAATAGGGTGTGTTGTAATTTCTTAGATTTAGACATAATTGTTCCCAAAGACTTTTCTTCTTCTTCATTTTCTCTTGCCTTACAAAAGCAATTAAATGGCTATTAGCTTGTATGTGCCCCCGATTATTGGAGTTTTATTCCTTTGTTTGCCTGAGGGTCATTTGCTTTTGATAGAAATAAGGGTTTCCTCCTCTGCTCGAGTTTAGAACAATGAATCTTACATGCTCAAAGGCATAAGTTACTTACATCAGAAAATGGTCCTCTTTCTGTCAGTTTTGCACAAATATGATCCTGTGCACGTTTTGGTAAAATTGTAAGAATGTCAGAAGCCTTTCTGTTTCATTGAATGAAAAGCTGAGGAAGACTAAATTCCCTGAGTGACCTTGGTAAGGCCTATGGTAAAGGCCAAAAGCCCCTTTCTCATTTGCAGAGGTTTTGAATATCAACCATCTGCCAGTTCTCTAGACATTTCCCATTTCCTGCACCCCCCCCCCAAATAGTCCCAGAAACATGGTCTGTTCCAGAAACACCAGACTTTGTCTCTCAGCTCCTTCACCCTAATGTCTGTTCCTATTTGATCCAGGTATGAATCTCCCCATTGGCCTTTATTGCTTTTGGCGCTTTCTTTCACTGGGAACCCCAGAGGACCTGAGTTTCATCCTCCCTGACTGGACCTCGTGCTGTGAGTGTTTCTCCTCAATAATGTTGGCTTGCTTTACTCTCCCTCTGCTCCTCCTGCCTCCTGCTTGTTCTGTCTTCAGGTACTTTCCCTACTTAGAGGAGAACCCTAGGATGTCAAACCTCATTTGAAATCAATGAAGGCAACCTTGTAGGTATGCCCTTGCTCTGTGATGATAATTAAGCCATGTAAAAAATATGCACTGTTAGATTGGGCTAAAATTTAGTTTTGATTTTGTGACAAGTGACCTTTCTTTTTTCATGGTGAAACTTTCATTTTTACCTTTCTCCAACCAAGCAAAAGTCCAATTTGGCCGAGGTCAACAAGCAAGCATTTATTAAATACAACTGTCGTGCCAAGCACTGTGCTAGGTACTTGGTCTAAAAAGACATAAATGGAACTGGCCCTAATGGGAAGGACCTTAATCCATGTCCTTCTTTAATTCTTTTTATAATAGTTTCCCCCCCCCGACTTTGATTTTAAGGGCTTCAGATATAAACATAACACCACACGTGACATGTGGATGAAAATTTTTATAAAAATACTTCTTACTAGAAATTTACTCAAATGAAGGTTCTCAGTCTAAAATGTAATAAGATTAGAAGGTAAAATCTAGGAAGTCAGGAGCTATTTTTCCATTGTATCCCTACTATCTGGCACATATTAGGCATTTAATCAATGCTAGTAAATTTGAACTGAATTGCATCAGAGTATTTTATTACTTGTGGAATTGAAAGAAGCCTCATCTTAATTCTGCACAGAGTTTCAGGGCTCTTAAAAGGTTGCATTTTGTTAAAGTACAATTACAATCACAGGCAATGCTATGAATTTTAAGATATTTTAATCAAGCAAAACATTGTTTTAAGTTAGCCATTAAGAGCATCACAATTTTCTTTATTCTTGATACACACACACACACACACACACACACACACACACACACACACACACATATATATATATATGAAGCACATATACACACATCACAGAACTAAAATTAATCATAAATAATGCAGGCAAAATGCTAATGAACATCTCTAACATCATTTCTAATGTACAGTATATCACTGTAATTATGAAGTCGACAGAAGTGAGTGCCATAAGCACCCATCCACATGGCCCTGGGCTTCTCTACATCTCGTAAGACTGTCTTGTAAACTCTAATTAAAAATATATTGTAATAAAGAGAGACATTACTCAATGCTAACAAGCACCTGGTTCTATTATTTCTTATTTATAGTGGTAGAGTGAGAGGCAGAAGTCAAAGTCACTCTAAACCAGAGAATGTCTAATAGAGAATATCTCTGTATAACTCAATCAAGTCTTGATAGTTAATATGGGATTTGTATGGCATGCTAGAAAGAACCTTGGCTTTTTTTGTCAAAGTGTTGGTTTTAAATCTTTGTTCTGTCGTTTTTTTATTTGAGTTACCTTGCACAAATCTCTTTACCTTTATGGAGCTCAATTTCATCAACAGTAAAATGATGGGGGGAGAACTATGTAAACCCTCAGGTCTCTTCCAGTTCTAAATTTTTGATCAAAAGATTCATGAACCATGTCTTGTTGAGGATGAATGAAAGGAGAGAGCATGTAAATGGCAAGTCTCCCTCTATGTTGAATGATTCTTTACTATATAATGTATCTTCACAGTTGCAATTATGAGAATAAAAGTAGCTTTTAAGAAGATAATACAGACAGTAAACACCAATCCTGTACAACATGTTTGTGTGTGGTTACTTATGGAATCACTTTGATTGGAGACATAATCGTTTAAATAATCTGCATTAGTCAGACCCCTATTATAGGCTAATAGAATTATGGATTTCTGTCTGGAAGGGACTCTGTAAGCCATTAGGTCCACCCCCCGGTTTAATAGATAAAGCAATTTAGGTTGATGAAAGTTAAGTTCCTTGTTTATGGTCAAGCAGCTCCTAAGTATCTGAGACAGTATTTGAACTAGGGTCTTTCTGATCACCAATACCATTGCTCTATCCATCATACCACACAGCCCCCTTATTATATTATTGTTTTCAGTTCTGCCCTATGTGCTTAGGAGCAGAGTCTCATGGAGAAAAGCCCATTGAACCTAAGCACAAGTCCTACTCTAAAGAAAAATAGACCATTGATTTTCCTGGTTTTGTTGCTGCTCTGTATGAACATTAGAAACCAAGCTTTTTGTTGTCTTTCCTAATAAAATTCTATCCATAAAAAAATAAAAATAGACTGAGTGTTGATGAGAAATAAAATAGTGTGATCCTTATTTTCCTTGTTAATAAAAAGGGAAGGGCAATACCAATTTAGTCCTAAATTTTACATCGTCAATAAGAATTTATTAAGCATTCATTATGTGTCAAGAATGTTAGAATTGACAAAGCCAAAAAAACAAAAAGGTCCTGTCTTCAAGGAGTTTACATTTTAATGGGGGAAATGAGATAAAAAGGCACTTATGTACGTGGAAGCTATACATGCATATAAATAGACACATATATTATATAGCAATCTCAGAGAGAACACACTAATAGCTGGAAAGTTGGGGATGATGTGGAGTATGAGACTTCTGTAGAAGGTAGGGTTTAAGATGAGTCATAAAGGCAGCTAAAGAAGGTGGGAGGTAGAAGTGAGGAGGGAGAGCATTTCAGCTGTGGGGAAAGCATTCATGGAATGTCACAAAACGGAAGATTGTAGTCAAGGAATAGCAAGTAGGTAAATGTTGTGGAATCATAGTGTGGAAGGGGGTAAAGGGTTAAGGGAAAAGAACAATAGGAAGGGGACAGTCTGTAAATTACAAAAGTCAGATCGATGATTTTACAATTGACAATGAAGGGAATGGCGTAAATAAAGTTTATTAAGTTGAATTGTCAGATCTGTGTTTTGGGAAGATCACTTGGATAGCTGAATAGAAGATGGCCTGTAGCGGGAAGAAACTTGAGGCAGGAGCCCAAGCAATGGACTGTAGCAGTCAATGTATGAAGCAACAAGGGTTGGATAAATAATTCTGAGAATCATCTGCTTAGCCCCACTTGTCAGCTGTCATAACTTTTCAATATACCCCATATAATTTTGCATGAAACATTCTCCTTCATTCATTTCTCTCCTATTCCTTCCATCTTCTGCTAATCAATGAATCCTACTTACTGCTAATGATTTTGAAATTGTTTATACCATTTCCAAGGATGGCTTCTCTCACAGCCAGGACATGTAAGACCAGGAAAAGGACTTGGGACCACTGCCACTTTCAGAACCTCCCTCTGACACCATCACTCTAGCAACCACCTTTTCTTCTTTATACTTCACTCCATCCTCCCCAGATCCTTGTGGCTGTGATCAATGGATCTAGCCTAGGACACTCTTGTTCCTATCCATTAGGGGAACCAATACTGGGTCTCAATAATAACAAAATAAGTTTCATTCAAAAATTTCTTCTTCTCTTTCTGATTTAGAACTGTCCCCGGTTACTCATCCTCTTTAACTACTATAATATCTGTCTCTAGTTTAACACACACATCCCTTGCTCAAGTGAATTTGCTCCTGGTGAAAGAATCCATAATTCCTGGGAATTCAGGTGGGAAAACAAGGGTTAGAGGGGAGCAAAGACAGTGAGTGAAAAAAGGGAAAGAAAGACTGAAGGAGAGAGCAATGTCAATAGAATATCTCTCACCTAGCATGTTTCTGAAAAAAATGAAGATTAGGTCACATCGTCCTCCTTCTGATCTAGGTCACCTGGATTGTTAATTACTCTCAAACAGTACTCATTTTCTAGCTGATTTCCACTCACGCATTAAAAGAATTTCTTTTGACCTAAAAAGTGCTATGCATATGTTTCTCACATTCCTTTAGGTCTTGGCACTTTGATAACTTCTTCTGACCTGTCACACATTTTGGGCTTCCCTGTACTAATTTAGATCTATTTTCATTTTTTTTTAAACAGATGTCTTTTTAACCTGTCAGTGATTTGGAACACCTGGTATTTTTAAATCTTAGGTTCCCTCTAGGTAGTGCTTTTAAAATAGTTTTCTGGTTTCCTGTGGGTTATTGATTTGTTAATTCAATTTCTTCCTAGATAATGTTCGTATCTTATTAGTTTCTTTTTCTAAAATAACTGCATCATAGATTTTTTTTCTTCTCCCTTATCAGTTATTGAAATGCATTATTTTATGCTTTCTTGAAATCACCATTATATTGAATCTGATAAAACAGAGAAAATTTTCTCCTTTTTTGTAAAGCAAATGACCTATCTTGTAAATGTAGGAATATTATCATTGAAAACATTTATAAATGTGGAACATTTTCAAAACTAAAGTCATATCCAAGCTTTGCCACAAAGAAGGACAGAAGAAAGTTATATTTTGGCATTTTAGAGGAAAAATAAATAAAGCAACCATAAGGTACATGAAGTTAAAGTAGGAACAAGATTTTTCCCAAGGGGAAGAGTTTCTCTGCTCATGTTCTGAATCAACCTGTGGAATAAGTATAAAAATTTATATGGGTCCATAAAATGTTTGACTAGCCCATGTTCTACCCTCCCAAGAAGGTCCACAGAGAGTGACTGGAATAATGTCAGTGTTTTCTTCCTTTTCAATGAAAATTACTGTGCGGTTAATTCAGAATCCTCTAAGAATGAGGCTCATATCATGCCTCCCTACTAGAAGAATTTTCTGGTGGAACAAAGATGAAAATCAGGCTATGTTTCAAAAATATTTGCTTCATTTGAACTGATTTCCCTTTCCCAAAATCATGATTTGTAGATCAATTGCTACAACCATAATCAACTACTAGCTACATTATACAGTATTTAAAATTCAAATAATGGCAATGGGGAAAAAATAGAGTAGCAAAGAACATCATTTTTTTTTGCCTATTAACTTTCATTAATTTATCCCATACCTTTAATACTACAATAAAACCTATTGACTCACTGTATTATAAAAATAGTTTCATAAGTATTTATTATAATCTAATATATTCCCAAGCCATATTATTTTATTCTGATTTCCCAGATCATATCACTGTTACAATAGCATGATAATGGGCACTAATATTTTTCTTTCCAAAGTCCCAAACCATACTGGTGTGTACAAGAAGTCTTTGGGAAATATTTTCCTAAAGATTCAAAGGACAATGAATAGAAATTCCACACTATATCCAGAGACATGATAACATATATATATATATATATATATATATATATATATATA